>NC_140590.1:1042755366-1042915366 GCF_964204655.1 Triturus cristatus | reverse complement strand
GTGCCATTCCTTCAACAATGAAGATATGGCCTCTCCCAGATCTGAGTCCTTAGGAGTTTTTCTTGGATTTCTGGTCCAATACTAGTTGGTACCTAATTAATGATTCAGTTATTTCACCAAATGCACAAGTTCTTGCCATTTTTCTTAGATGGTACACTAAATTTCCAACTCTTTTGTTCTTTCCTTGCAGAGCGCAAAACAACTTGTATCTTTCCAGAACAATGTTGATATGAGTCCTAAAATCCTCCACTAACATTCCAAAAGTGGCGTAACTAAAGTTTAAGGGGCCCCCCTGCAATGGACACAGAGGGGCCCCCTCCAGATTTAATCTGGAGCGCTCAGGCATGAGCACAGTGCTGAGGGGTCCCCCTGCAGCTCGGGGCAACCCGCACTACGGGGGATGCGGGGGCCTGTGTTACGCCCCTGCATTCCAACAGATATCTCATACACATCTCTAGGTTTTCCGTCCCCTTACCTGTGCCAGTCTCTTCAAGAGAAGGAACTATTCTTCCACTCAATGCTAAGATTGATTATGTACCCAAACCTTCTTCCCATTAGTTGAGAACTTTATTTCCTCCAGTGCCAATCAGATATCAGTTTGAAAAGTTCTTTACATCTTTTCCAGGGAAATAAGGGCTTGCCAGTATCTTACAAGAATAAAGGTGGATGTCAGATGCTCGCTGTAGCCATTGCAGATATGTGGAATATGTATACAGGAGTGGTTGTTTCTAATACACAGGTCTAATACAAGAAAATAAACCAAAAAAAGGAAAAATAAAAAATTAAGTGAATTCGTTATATATATACACTAAAAGTAGGTATGAAACAGCTGTGTTACCAATGATATCTGTCATGGAAGTAGCGCACAGGCCAGTGTTCGCACTCATGGTGAGTTCCAGTTGAATGCGATTGTGCCGAAATCAGAAATTCAGGTCAAAGATTGCTGCTGTTACGTTACCTGATGTCTAGGTTATGTCATTAGATACAACACTCCAGCATGATGAAAAGTCCTCTGTCAATGACAGCAGCAATTAGGTTGCTAAACTTGGACCAGGGTACCACTACATCACAGCTAATAGGGATTCTTCCACTCTTACACACACTCAGTGGAGAATTGTACGATTTGTGCCAGTGGTTCACTGTGCAATAGGTAAACTTCACGGTGTGCTCATGGTTTAATACAGCTTTTACAATGACAACCAATCAACTAGTGTATCCATCTCTAAACATAAACGCTCTTCTTATATGTATAAATCTGTCCGTTACCGGTGGGTACTCTGGGCAATAGCAGGGTGTCAGTTTCCCTCAGACACGAGTAAACTTTGCGGTATGCTTTGCAGTCTAATAAACCTTCATCACGATAACCTGTTGGCCATCTTAATCCACTTCCTGCATGAATGCAGCTGCCCCTTACTGCTGTTTGGTCTTGGCAATATCAAGGCTTGATAGTGAACTTGTCCCCTGCACGGGTCACTAATTGTTACTTGCTATGTCCTATTCAGCTGTAGCCCATGCAGGTCAGAGCGTTGGAGCCTGGTGGAGAGGGCGGAGATGGGGGAGGGGATTTCGGCGGAAAATGATGAGTGGAAATTAAATAAATTAGTCTTCCCTCGTCGTCGTCTGTCAAAATCCCCCCCTACCGGGCCCCGCTGCTCTTACCTGCACGGGCCAAGGCTGGTCCTATTGCATGGGTACTCACAAACATTTTCCCAGGGGCCACAAAGTAAGGTCCGTGGTGTGCCCGAGGGCTGCATTGATGCCAGCAGGATGGCAGTGGGACTTTTTATTATGCTGTATCTGAGTCGTAATCTCCTTTGGGTAAGCCTTCTCTGCCTGCTATCACTACCTTGGAAAAGTCAAGTGTAAAAAGGAAGTAACTTAATTATTGAATTGGAATGAAGTAGAATTTTACAATGTGAAACCTTAAAAGCTGGGACTAATCATGGATTCCCCACTTGACCAAATTGTGTGATCCTAGGCAATTGTCTAATTTGGCTTTACCTCCTTTTTCTTCATTTTGACATATAAGAGCACTTTGAAATACATGTGGGCAAGATATATGCAGTATAAAACTTTCTCTTGTGTTTGATTTATTAAACCATTATGTTGACCATCTATAATAACAACCCAGACCACGCAGATGGTGCCTTGTGATAACTGACTTGCCTCTTAGTTCAGTATTGGCATTGTTGCCAGGTTGGGAGGCGGCATGAATGTCTCTATATTCATTTTGAAAACAGTCACTTTTAAAAAATAAATCTCAAAGCACTGATATAGTCTGATGTACTAAGGCGAAACGCATGTTAAAGTTTTGAAGATGCTTTATCTTTACACGTTTGTTGAAAGATGTCCTAAAAATGGATGTGTTCCTAACGTTAAATGGTGTAGGACACCGTATGTGCCGCTTTTTTTTTTATTTTAGTTAGTGCTCTCAGCAGTCGCGGCTCCTAGTGGGAGTGCTGCGGGGCGGTGGGGCGGGAGGGAGGGGCAGGGTGGGGGGTAGTAAACTCCGGCATACGGTCGACCTGAGTTAAGTACATAAATAAATAAATAAAACTAATTACATTGCGCGCGCTCCCACTAGGAGCTGTGACTGGCTCTCAGCAACCCAGTGCAGTCTTTCGCTGAGGACCGCATGTGAAGGTCAGGTGGGCCGCATGCGGCCCCTGGGCCGTACTTTGAGTATGAGTGTCCTTCTCCAATAAGAAGAGACAACCGTTCACGGTTCCAAGAACGGGCTTTAATGGTTAGGTGTACACCACCAACAATCACACAGCTGGCAGCTTGTACCAACTGTCCTCACCGGGTTCTTGCTCCCTCAGTGTAATATTCTTAATCATTCAGGCGATCTATGCACATAACATTTGAATCAGCCCCTGTGAGAGAAACCACAACACAATGAATGTTGTCAAGAATGAGTTGCCTTTGTAAGAGCTGTTTGCCAGCTCCCAAAAGTGGCTTCCACCAATCTGCAGTGGACAGCTCTTGTACATTTGTTGGTTATTTACCTAAGAGTGGAATTTGAAAGTTCTTCTCTGCATATGTCAACCTTTGACATTATGGTCAGCAAGTCATCTCTTTCTTCTCTGACCCGATCTAGAAGCAAGAAGGCGTTTTTGATGAGCATTCCTTGTGATTTAACCTGTAATGCTTTATTTAAGCTTCCTGTGTTTAGAAAGTCTATACATCTGCATATTGGTTATGGATTCTTTGTCATCCCTGTTCTTTCCTAGTTGAATTGGAGGTGTGCCCAGCAATGTTCGTTACCATTGAGAAGCTATTAACCTTCCCTTTTGATGTCACAGTTTTCTTTATATTAGAGTCACTTCGCCAATTTTAAATGCACACCTTTACATCCTTATTTTTATGGTCTATATCTATTAATGCTCTTCTAATTGCTGGACAAAAAGTCCCGATCCTGCTCCTTGCTGACAACATAGTTTTCTTGGCACAAACAAAAAATGCAATGCATGTACTTTTGGATTGTTAAGAAGATTTTATGATCATTGCTACAGGAAGGCTCTGGCCATTAATTGTGATGAGATTATGGTATTAAAACCGTCCCCTAGGCTAAAGAGGAGGTTAATTATAAACGATGAGTACATTGAGTGTGCCAAACTTCATGACTACCTCGGGATATAGTTTGCAGAACAAATTAGTTGGAAGGATCAGATATTGAAGGCAAGCACAGTAATATCACAGACTTCGGGGGCGGTATTAAAATCTAGACAGAAAGCAGGTGCACAGTGCATTGGAACCATTCTTCAAATTTACAAACAGAAAGCAGTAGCTACTGCACTATATGGCGCTGAGCTTTTGGAGACCTAGTTTACTGCAAGTAGCTGATAATCTCCGAAGGGCCTAGGATGGGGTCTGGCACTCCCCAATGAGCACTTATGTTGAGCTCAGCCTTACATCAATTGCTGAATTAGCAGTATTAAAACCAGTGTTGTACTGGATTAGATTGGTGAGGAATCTGAAAGCAACAATTTACTTAAAACACTGAAAGATGTAGCTAGTTCCAACAGCTTGAGCTGGAGGAGTTGGTTGGCCTATGCGAAGAGTGTATTGAGTGGTTTACAACTGGGGCTCCTATGGACCAACCCAAGTAGGGTAGGAGGGGATACTATAGAACTCATGAAGGAGCACTATTGTACACTAAGGTGGGTGAAGAAACGTTTCACAAAAAGACAAGGCTTTATATTGGGAGATTATTTCAATAGTAGGCAAGGCCTCGTTGGAAGTCTCAGATACTATTAAAACAACCCTGGACAGAGGAGGGAAAGCGGTACTAATACTATTAGACCTTTCGGTGGCCTTCGATATTGTGCCCCATGATTTACTCCTGCACATACATCAGGACTGTGGCATTGGTGCACAGTTCTTAGATGGTTTTCCTCCTTCCTCGAAGGCCGCCAGCAGATAGTTTGGTTCCCCCCCCCCCTTCTCTGCCCCTATCACTCCATTGAAAGTAGGAGATTCACAGGGCTCTAGTTTGAGCCCAACTCTGTTCAACATATATATGGCTCCTCTGACCATCCTGGCTGAGGAATACAGGGCTCAAATAATATCCTACGCTGATGATATGCAGTTACTATTTACCTGCGTGAAGGGCCACACGACGAGAGGTAGCGACATTAACACTTGCCTGTCAAAGGTGTTCGTCTGGTTTTGGCAAAATTATTTGCTTTGCAACACAGACAAATCTGAAATCATCTTTTCTGGCCATAGCCCGGGAGAGGAATGGCACAAATGGTGGCCCCAAAACTTGTCCCTCCCAGTAAGTCCAGTCATCACCTTAAAAAACCTTGAAGTTAAACTGGACGCTGATATGTCCATGAAGTCCCAAGTGCAAACAGTGGCAGGCACCTGTTTTGGCCTTCTAAAAATGATGAGAAACTTCCTCCCCCTACTCTCAATGGAGCACAGAAAAACAGTGGTTCAAGCCCTGGTCACGCAAAGGTTGGACTATGCTAACGTTTTGTACCTCGGCCTCGCTGAGAACTTATTAGGACGACTGCAAGTGGTACAAAACGCGGCGGCCAGGGACGTCCTTATGGTCGGCCCCAGGACACATATGACTCCTCACTTAAAGTTCCTGCACTGGCTTCCGGTGCCAAAGAGGGTTGACTTTAAAGCCCTGGTGCTGACCTTCAAGGCTTTCCACAACATAGTGTTAGCAACAGAATTCAGCACTATACCCCATCCAGAGCCCTGAGGTCTTCAACCCTCCAACTGTCGATTGTGCCTAAGTTCAATAGTTCTCGTATGGGGAGCCGCTCTTTTCAAGCAGTGGCCACCAAACTATGGAACAGCCTACCATCTTCTATGAGACAGATACAGGATCTCCTCAGCTTCAGGAGTAGTCTTAAAACTTGGCTTTTCTAGCACTAACGTAGTCGTAAAGGCAGGTGCAGTCAGTGCTATGTTAAAAGGGTCTTTCAGCACCGGAACACTCTTTAGAGTTATTTTAGGTCTATATTGCCTTTCTGTTTAGGACAGGTGATAGATTTATTTTTAATTCTATAGCTTCTTATTTATGGGCAGTATGGCCACATATGAAAGTGTTGTTAGCCACTGTCAATAATTGACCTGGGAATTCTGAGAATACCCAACTGTACATTGGATTTTAAGATGTCATCAATGAAACTGTTCTTAGGTTACAAGTGTAAGATTTGCATACATTATTGTATGTGTTGTTTAATTGTATAATGGATTTTGGAAGCATTGCTTTAATTGTGCTTTTTTTAAACTAAGCTCTACTGCTGTTACTACTGTGCCAAGATAAATGTATCTGTCTTGTGTTGTGACATACTAAAGGCAAATGTATTGATGGTAAAAACATATAGCAAACAGAAGAACAGGGAAAAATTATCTAAGTACTCTGTAGGGCAAATTATATTGGAATTAGCCTAGATGTAATTTAAATTACGTTCTTCTTTCTTTGTATTTTAATATGCACCTGCGTTTTAAGACGTTAGCCAGATGCATGTCGATTAAATGATGGAATAACAGTAATCTTCCCATTTTAAAATTCCATTAGGTGAAATTTATTTTTAGGTCTTGGACTATTGTTTTATGTGTTTTTAATCGTATGTTTATTTAATGAATATATTTATGTGTTAATTGTAAGGCTAATAGCTTAAGCAATAAATATATTTGATTTGAATTATCCTTAATGTGTTTGGTTTGCCTCTTTTTCCCTGCAAACTTAGATAGTGGTTGAGGCAGTAACATTTCTAGAAGGTTTCCACAAGCTGTCCGCTGTCTTTGGCATGCACCTCCCCTACCTGCTGTAACAGATCCAATTCACAGTTGAGAGGTATCTTTGTGCACATGTAAATACCTCTTTAGAACTACTGGTGTGTTTTTCTGTGATTTTCCAGTCTTAGATTCAGTAGCGGCCAGCACGGATCGGGGTGGCTGGGCGGGGAGGCAGGGGGTAAATAAAAA
Organism: Triturus cristatus; assembly: GCF_964204655.1. NCBI lineage: Eukaryota > Metazoa > Chordata > Amphibia > Caudata > Salamandridae > Triturus > Triturus cristatus. The sequence goes on along the minus strand of NC_140590.1, from coordinate 1,042,908,913 downwards.
ATAAAATTTAACTTACCTCCTCGCCGCATCTTCCTCGCTAGATCCTCCTCGTCGTGCCGGCTGGAAGAGCAGGAAGCACCCAGGCTGAGGCTTCCCTGAGCCAATTACAACGCTGCATTGCAGTGTTGTGATTGGTAAGCGTGCAGACTTCCCTGCCCAAATCCCAATGCTGCAATGCCGAGGTTCAGCGCTCAGCCAGGGAATGGGGGCCTGGGCATGTTCCCCACACAGGCTGTAATGCAGCCTGCATGGAGAACAGGGAAAGTGTGCATTAATGTTTGGCTGGCCAAAGAGGGCCCCTTCCCTATGCTCTGTTAGCAGAGCAGCCCTGCCACACACTGCCTGGCAAAGCTGCTGCATCCACAAACAGGAAGAAAAGATAATAACTTTTAGTTATTACCATTTTATTTTTCCTTACACTGCTGAAAAAGTAGTGGGGCGACGCTCCTCTGCCTTAGCGGAGGAGCTGATCCTGCTTACATTTGGTGGCAGTGGGTGATCTGTGATGCTAAATCCTTAAAGGGAGAGAGGTGTATGTGTCTAAAGGCGGTGGTAGATTGTATTTCTGAGGTATGACAGACTTAAGAATAATTCTTTCTGTAAAACATCAGTAGAATATATCCACTACTGTGGAGCGCTTGAAAGTTGATTGAGGCCAGTGACCCACTTGTTTCTGGCTAGCTAGGTATGAACACATGACTGCAGAGATTTAAAGCTAGATAAATCATAGGGTCGAAATGTAAGATTTTTTGGAACACCAAAGCAAGACAGAGAGAATACCACTCCTCTTCTAAATTAGCGATAATTAGACAGTTAATCGAGTCCTCAGATTTGTTTTAAAACAGTTGGATGCTGTGCTGCTGGGTAGAGGTGCCTGCTGTGAAGCTGTGAAAATGAGCTGCTGTAGAAAACCTACCCATTATAAGTCATAGGGGCAAGAAAAGAATATAGGACCTGATTACAATGGCGGTGGGACTGCCACAGTCAGGCCGTCTTTATTTACTTTGTTTTGGAAGTAATCTTATTTTGTTCAAGATATTTTGTATATTTATATTGTTGCACTGATTGGAGTGGGAATAGTAAATTTTACCCCTCTGCAATCCAACACTTTCCCTACTGTTGTCCTGACTGGAGTTGGAATGGTAACTTTATCCCTACGCTAACCAACACTTTCCGTACTGTTGTATTGACTGAAGTAAGAATAGTACATTTTTACTTTTCCGTTATCCAGCATTTTCCCTACTGTTGTACTGACTGGAGTGGGAATAGTACATTTTACCCCTCTGCAATCAAACAATTTCCCTATTGTTGTACTGGCTGGAATGGTTAAAGTAAATATTACCTATCTGTTATCAGACAGTTTCACTACTGTTGCATTTACTGGAGGGAGAATTGTACATTTTACCAAGTATTATTATTTTTGCGTTGCATGAAGTGGGAGTTGTATGTTTTTTATATATTTATTTTAAAAGTTTGCATAGTTTTGTAGAAATTGTAGTGGTAATAGTATCTCTATTAAATGTTATATTTTACATTTTATTTGATATTGTTATAATTTATAATATTATATATTTGTTTATTTAAAATTATAATATTTTTAAATATTGATGTTTTTCACGTGTAAAGTATTTTTTACAACATTTAAAGAATTTTATGTTGTTTACTTTGTTAATTTAATTAGAACGGTTTGTTTTTAAAATATTTTATTGTATTGGTGTGTGTATATATATATATATATATATATATATATATCACCTCCACTCGCCTCACTGTTCCCTTCGTTGGATAACAAACGAGCGCAGACCCAATCTTATTCGTGCAGTTTATTTAATAGCCATTCTCCGCCATTACGCGTTTCGGGCGATCCCGCCCTTGATCACATGACATCACTTTGGCTGATGACCGCTCTTTTTAAAGTGCAAGTGCTAGTGCAACAATTAATGGACATAGAAAACATACATTTCCTTCAACGTTTTACAGGTATATACCCCGCCAAACCTGATAACCACATAATGTCAATGTGTTATCTTGATAATATTTTTCACATAATATGAAATAACTCATAGGTATCATTTTAACTTAATAATTGCATAAATGCTTGAAATTTGCTTCACCATATGTCCATTACAAATTATTAAACAAAATGTGACAGTGCCCTCACCTCAACAATTTAAAGTGTAATATAATTTATTAATTAACGACTAAATTCATTCAAGGAAAACTAGCTAATGACCTTAGAAGATTACCATTTTCTATTCTGACCTGATTCTGGCATAATACTGATCCAAAAAACCAGATCTAAACAGAAAGCAAAGTTGTATCAATAAATATAAAGTGCATTAAAGGTTTTGGATGATACGTACTGATGATTGAATTGAACTATTTCTAGGAGATCCAACAGAAACCGTGAGACACTTAATAGAAGCATATCATATGCTTTCTATATGATTTCTAAAAACATTCCTAAAAACTGATTTTATATTCAATAAATATACATATACATCATCTTAAAATATTACCTAAAATATTCATGATCAAAAACAAACTATGGTGATGAAGACTCCCACCTAACCATCCAAGGAGGACCGAAGTGAAACAAAGAGGCACCACCATATACATATAATCAATTCGTCCCTGTGGACTGTCATTCACAGCGTGCGACTACAATAGGCATTTTCCCTCCATTATACTTTCCTATTTCAGCTTACATCCTATTGTGAGCATTTTTCAAACTTTCACAAAAACGTATAAAGGTCTTCACTGTTATTAAGCCCCGACGGGTATTTAGAATCCAGCCGTAAAATGTATGTTGTTTCTAATTTCCTTAGCTTGGATTCCCTATCCCCTCCTCTTTTTTGTGGGGTAACCGTATCAATAACATAATACTGCCGAATTTTGGATCACTGTTGTGAGTGCTTTTAAAGTGTCTTGCGACCGGGTAACTTTCATCATTGTTATTTATCGCTCTCAGGTGTTGTAGGATTCTTTTATGCACCGGTAGTTTCGTGCTCCCTACGTATCTCAAGTTACATTTGCAGGTGAGCACATAGACAGCAAATTCGGTCTTACATGTGAGATGATGTTGAATATCACACGATTTAAAACCAAATGCTGGGACATAGTTCTTGGTATTAGTTGCATATTTACAGGCTTTACAAGATGCACATTTAAAGAATCCCTTTCTCATTGTTAACCAGGAGCTTTTGTTGCCTGTTTCCAAATTACTTCTGACTAAAGCCATGCCCATACTGTTAGTCTTTCTGAAGGCAACTGAGGGACTACTTGATAATAGTTCACCAATTACAGGGTCATCCTTCACTATAGGCCAACTTTTTCTTACAATATTCCTGATCTGTTTCTCCTGTCGTGAAAATCCTAAAATCAAACGAATAGGTTCCTGCTCTGTTTTCGAGTCCAATAAAGTCTCTTTCTTTTTTAACAGATCCTGTCTTGCCAATGATCTAGATTTAATAATGGCAGACTCTATGATCTCTGTGTTATAGCCTCTATTTAGGAATCTCGCCCGGCTTTCGCCTTGTTTGATTGTACATTCTTTATCCTCGCTACATATGCGTCTGATCCTGAGCATCTCCCCGTAGGGGATGCTCTTAATTAGGTGTGGAGGATGGGCACTCGAGGCGTGTAATAATGTATTGCCCGCTGTGGGTTTCCTATAGAGGGTAGTGGAGATCTTATTGTTGATTATCTTGATTTCCACGTCAAGAAATGTGACCTTTTCCTTGCTGATGTGTGAAGTGAATTTTAAGTTAAGTGTGTTATCATTTAACAATGTAATGAAATCGGTGGCGCTATCAACATCACCCTCCCACACTATAAAAAGGTCATCAATATAGCGGAGCCAGGAGATTACTCTCTCATTAAATACTTGTTCATGTTGTTGCGTGAGGACCAGCTCCTCCCACCAGCCCATAAACAAACAGGCATAGCTGGGAGAGAAGCTGGCCCCCATGGCCACTCCCTGTATTTGTTGGTACATAATACCATTGAATAGGAACAAATTATTTTCAAGGCAAAATAGAAGCATTTTTACCAACATCTTATTGTGCAGAAAGAATTCAATTGGTCTATTCATCAAAAAAAATTCTATAGCTTTGATACCATCATTGTTTCTGATGCAGGTATAAAGTGAAGACACATCTAGTGCAATCATTAAATAAGAAGGTTTCCACCTAATATGTTGCACTTTCCTTAAAAAGTCACTTGTGTCCTGTACAAATGATTTCAAACTTTTCACAAAGTCCTGCAGAAAAAAATCTATGTATCTTGACAAATTTTCCAAAAGGCCATCACACGCAGAAATAATAGGACGTCCCGGGGGTTTCTTCATATCTTTATGTAATTTTGGTATGAAGTAGATAACGGGGATGGTAGCATTTTCCTTTTTAAGATATTTAAATTCATCCCAACTCAGTAACCCCGTGCTTCTCCATGCCACAAGCTGGGAAAAGAGCGTCTCTTGTGTAATTTTGAATTTGGTCGGTGCTACTTTTCTATAGCATTCTATGTTCTTTAATTGGCTGTGTGCCTCTTCAAGATACTCCTTCAGTGGCCACAGCACCAAATTGCCTCCTTTGTCTGAGTTGCGTATGATGATCTCCTGATTTTCTTTTAATTTTTTGATGAGTTGCCAATATTTTCTCTCATGGTTGGAAAACTTCTTTTTGCTTATTTCATTGGTTGCAATGTTGAGCCTTTTGATTTGCGCCACTATCTGTTCGTTGAAAACGTCTATTGAGTCTCTCGCCATAACAGGTACAAATTTAGACTTTGGGCGGAACGGAGTCCAAGGTTTTATATCCGTCCCTGGGATCTGTGACATTTGTAAATTAGTTATCATATTTTCACATTGAGCTTGTCCATTCACGATGTTGTCACCTCTTTCCAAACTCCGCGTAGCTTCAAAAAGTTATATATATATATATATATATATATATATATATATATATATATATATGCCGAAAATGAAGAGCCCACAGATAGTTATAGTTAGGACCGTGTTTCCATAGGAAATCCGCAACATTCTATTTGGAATAACTTTGGCGCCGGTCGACGAATCCTCGCGAAATTTTCAAAACTAATGGGGCGCTCCGCTCCTACCCTAAAAGTCTCGGGGGGATTCGTCAAGCGGGGGCTGAGAAAAAAGGGGGGTCCCAAAACGCGTTTTCCCCATGCATTTTCCCATAGGACCTTTAGTCCGAGCTACAGCCCGAACGGCTGAACAGAATTACTTGAAATTTGGCAGAGAGGTAGTCCTCAGGTCAAGGATGTGCCTTTTGTAGGTCTGGTGTAAATCTGTTCAGTAGGTCCTGAGAAAATAGCATTTAAATCAATATATATATATCTATAGGCGCGCTTACCGTAAGCTTACCGTACGCGTACGGTGCCGTGCGCGAGCTCAATTCTGATTGGTGGTTACATGACTGTAAACATTCGAATCGGTCGAAATCAGGAAGTGTCGGCCGCCATTTTCTGTCTCTCGCACTGAGAAACAAAGGTGGGGAACGTGAAAAGGGGGCAACGAAGAGTTGCAGACCCCCTAGTGTTTGTCAGGGGGTCCAAGAAGGACCCAAAAGTACGAAAAATATATTTAATAATTTTAAAAAAAAATCGCGGAGTGCGCGTACGGAAAGCTTGCTGTACGCGCACGGCAAAAAAAAATAATAAAAAAATAAAGAAGTAACAATCACATTTATTAAATAAATTAAAGGACCCACAAGGGAGAAAAAAACAAAAGTTAATGTGTAAAAAAAAGGCGAGGCGCGCACGGCATGGACTGCGCAACGCGGGCACCGAGCGCCCACAGCGCGCGCACGGTGCGCGAAGCGCACCGTGCACGCAAGGTGTGCGCACAGTGAAAAACCAGAAAAAAAATAAATAAATAAATACATAACTTAGCATTTAAAAAACCGTACAAATTCACTGAAAAAACCATAGGTTTCACACACGTTATAGTTAGGAATTATCATTTACAAAACCTTGCAAATTCACTTAAAAAACCATAGGTTTCACACATGTTATAGTTAGCTGTACATTTCACTCGTAAAAAAACCAATGAAATTCCACGTTATAGTTAGATCAGATAACTATAACTTGCGCGACCGCAATCCACAATGTGTAATTTCAGATGTCATCATTGATGTCACTGACCATGTCATGAGTGCTGTAATATGTGACGTCATCAGCAGTTTAGTGTGGGCGCGCAAGTTATAGTTACCTGATCTAACTATAACGTGGAATTTCATTGGTTTTTTACGAGTGAAATGTACAGCTAACTATAACATGTGTGAAACCTATGGTTTTTTAAGTGAATTTGCAAGGTTTTGTAAATGATAATTCCTAACTATAACGTGTGTGAAACCTATGGTTTTTTCAGTGAATATATATATATATATATATATATATATATATATATATATATATATATATATATATATATATATAGGTTCTTGTGTTGGTAAAGCTCCATTAATAACTTACAGGAAATCTAAGTAATTGAAGGACCAGTTAGTCCACAGTTATAACAATTCGACCAATGCGACCACCTGGCTAGGTGGTGTCGAAGGTTTCAAAAAATGTAATTCCTGTAAGGCGTGCAGGCATAATCCGAGTAGAGACAGTTATAGGGTGAGAGTGGCAGTCTCCAAAAAAACAGTAAAATCAAAAAGATTAGGAAATTGGTCACCTGCACTAGTGATTATGTAGTGTATGTTCTGGAATGCCCCTGCGGTCTTCGGTACGTGGGGAGCACAAAATTACTTCTCAAAACACGGATTGTACAACATATGTGGGCAATAACAAACAGAGATTGTAATTATCCAGTTGCAAGGCACTTCGAGGAGCGGCACCAAAGTGATAGTAAATTGTATGATAAGAAACACAATGCAACAGTTTTTTAAAATAAATTCACTCAATTTTAATGAGTGAGGGTAACTGGGAAAGTTGACGTAACTCCATACTGTGGGGATGATAATGATAGGACTAATCAATTATTTGATCCCTCCCCGACGGTAAGGGTACTGAGTTAATTAAGACGAGGTCCCGTTTGTTGTAGACGCCTTTCCTGGCTTATTGTCCAAGATTTCCCTCCTCTTTTTGCACTTTTCATCTCACACAGATCACTCACTATACCTTTCTTCACTACACGTTTTGACCACTTTCACTGATATACCTGTTCCCTTATCCCATTACGAAAGAGAGGTGCTATAATTAAGCAAAAGCTGATGGGTCACTAGCACTATATACAAAGAAGCCATAATGGTTTGCTTCTGGAAATGTTCAGTAATAGTGGTAACCTTTATTTTTTAGGGGTGTTAATTACCTAAAGGTGTACTGTGGCAAAGGGTACATTACCCATGATTGGCTTCAATATTAATGTTACTGAAGTTATAATATTGAATTTCATGATCAACCAGGTAGCGGGGTACATTACCCATGACTTCTATGGAATTAGAAGGAAAGTGACCGTATTATATATCTTTTATATTTTTTTTATATATTTCATTTTTTATTTGTCATGTCGGTAATTGGTGCATGATTATGTAAATGTGATCAGATGACTTCTCTTGAACACATGCTTAAACGGTATTTACAGTAGTGTTGCTCATTTTTATGAATTACTATGAGCTAATGCTGCCGTGTGAATTTATAATGTGCAGTTGTGGGACAACTTCCGTTATTTAGGAGTTGCAATACAATACAACGGTTCCGCGATCGGCAGTTCGTGGTTCAAAGCCTTTTGATGATTGAGACACAGATAAAGCCCTATTGCACCTTTATTATTATATATTTTTCTGCTCACATATTTTTTAACCGATAATGAATTGATAATAATGCGATGTATCTATAAGGTATTTGTATCGAACTTCATGAATTTAAATGCAATTGAGAATGCGAGTAATGAAATGCATTGTTTGTCTTTTGTTTCCATGTACCTTGACCTGTATTTCTATGGGAAGTTGGGCGCAGGTCATCAAACTTGAAAAAGGCATCGCCGAAACGCGTTGTTGTGGGCACAATAAAGTGTAATTGTGCTATCCTTTGGAGTGTCGCTGTTATCATTTCGGAGTTCTGGAAGTGTAACTTTCTTTGAAAATATATATATATTTTTTTTTAACAAAGTTTCATATTACAGCGCGCTCTCAGTTTTCAGTTTTCAATCAGCAGATCTTTATTCCAACGTTACGCGTTTCGATAGTAAACTCTCTTGATCACACATTGGGCACTTGTGACGTGGTGCATTACATAGACGCTAAAACTCAGCATAGAAAGAGGAATTGCATTCAAATGGTATCACATAGTGCGAATGGCCGCCATATTGTAATGTGTCATTAGTTATATTATAAATTCATATAACTGTCCTATACATTACATAGTTTATACGTAAAGTTTTGACACAAGAAAAATAAATAAATAAAGATTAGAGAGGAGGAGCCTAGCGCGCAACCAAGATGGCTGCGTAGGTGCGAGGCTCCCGAGGACCTCCGCAACCTCCTACGTTTATCCTGTCTTCATCCTGCATCGGTTGAGGGAACTGTGTTGGTGAGCCTGAGCCGAGGTGGTACCCATTTCCCGTTTTCGAATCTGACCTCGGGTGCCGGAGTGAGCACCGATTGAAGTTTGCGGCCTACTTCTCTCCTGACCCCGGATTCGCGTTTGGGGGCGACCCGGTGGCAAAGTGAACAACAACGGCGGGCTGGGCCTGGCGAGTCGCGTACCACGCACTTTCACTTTCACTTTCGCGCCCCCTTGCTGTCTTTGCAAGTGGGATCGCGGCGCTCTTGGTGTTGGGGTGGCCTCGCTGGGAGACCCTGCCTGCCTGCCTGCTGTGGCCCGCTCCGCCGTCCTGGGGTGGCCCCCCGGAGCTCGTGACCTTGATTGCTCGCTTTTTACTGCGTGGCTGGTGAGGGTGTGAGACCCGCGACGATGGCCACTAAACAAGATGGAGATCGGTTGAAGGCCAAGTCGACCCGGCGTGGCGCCGCACATTAGGCCAACATCATGGACCGCTACACCCTCCCGAAGGGATCTCCCGGTGGACCGCACAAGTCCTCTGAGTGCCCCCCGGATGCCCCGGATTTGCCCACAGATCTGACTCTGCAAGACGTCATGGGCGCCATTGCTGAGATGAAGGCCTCGGTGGGCCAGCGGTTTGACACGTTAGCGCATAAAATCGACGCGGTCCTCGTTGATGTCAACCTGGTGAGAGCTGATCTCTCGAAGACCAACGACCGGGTCGATTCTTTGGCCCACACCGCGTCGGGCCTCACGACTGAGGTGGCGGCCCTTCAGACGGAGGTACACCGGCTTCATCAGGCGAGTGCGCTCATGGATCGGCGCCTGGAGGACTCCGAGAGCCGGGCCCGGAGGAATAATATCCGCATCATCGGAGTACCTGAGGGACGGGAGGAGTCGGCGGCGGATCTTTTTGTGGAGGACCTGATCACTACCCATCTCCAGCCTCGGGGACTGAGTACATTTTTTGCTGTGGAGAGGGCTCATAGAGTTCCCGGGGGAAGGCCGAAGGTCGGAGCCCCTCCGCGGCCTCTTATTGCCCGTATCTTTAATTTTCGGGACAGGGATGCGATTCTGCAAGCCTCCAGACTGCAAGGGCCGATTAAGTTGGAGAACATGGAGGTGAACTTTTATCCTGACTTCACCCAAGCGGTCCAGAAGCAGAGACTGAGCTTCTTGGGCGTCAAGCGGCGGCTTCGGGACATGAACTTAAAATACGCCATGCTCTTCCCGGCCAGGCTGCGGGTGGAGGTGGATGGTCGCACTCACTTTTTTGACCGTCCTGAAACGGCCGGGGACTGGCTGGACACTTTGTCTGGGGGTCGGGATCGGGATGGCGGGGGGGGGGCTGCGGGAGGAGAAGGCCCACTGGACCGGGACTGAGGTGCTGATACTGGGACTCACTCTGGACGAAGATGCTGCCGCTTTCGGCCAAGCTTAGGGTCTCTCGTTTTTTGTACTCGTTCTCCCTCCTTTGTAGGTGGTGCGGGGTCTCAAAGGGGTACTCTTTCCTCCTCTAGGGGGTTTACCTAGTTTCAACTATATAGGGGCGACAGGCACACTGCAAGTTGGGGGGGCTGTTTGGGCTCATGCAGGGGTGCAGGGAGGGGGGAGTTTTGTTGGGGCGGTTGGGTTGGGGTGTTGTTCATTTGTACCGCAAGGCAAAAGTATCGTCGTGCTATTCCCAAAGTGCTCTCGGGGGGACGAGTGATTGCTTTAGTTTATGATGGGGGTAGGGGACTGAGTCTTTTGTCCTGGAACGTTAATGGACTGGGGGACAGGATAAAACGAGGTGTGGTCCTGCAGTTCCTGAAACGAATTTCACCTGACATAGTTTTTCTGCAGGAGACGCATCTCATTGGCAACTCCTTTCGTGCTATGAACCGACGGGGCTACCGCCTTCTGGCCCATTCGGGCTTCACGTCGGGTTCAAGGGGTGTGGGCATCATGGCCAAGACCTCGCTCCCGTTGGAAGTTGATGAGGTGCTCCATGATGACAGGGGACGCTACACGGTTCTGGTGGGTAGAATGGAGGGCAGAGTGATTATTTTTGTTTCTGTCTATGTCCCGCCAGGGTTGCAGACGACCACCTTTGTGGATCTGGGGCGCCTCCTCCTTGGCCTTCCGGAGGGGATTCTGGTGGTTGGGGGGGATTTTAACGCTGTGGTTTCCGGAACTGAGGACCGTCACCCCCCTAGGGATCTCCCCCGTGCCCAAGCGTGGTTGTCTGGCCTATTGGATGCCTTGGGGCTGGTGGATTGTTGGCGTTTGAAACATCCTACGCAGAAACAGTACACTTTTCATTCCGGGGCCCATGGCAGTCTATCAAGGCTAGACTATGTCCTGGTGCCGGCGGCGCATGCGGGGAGGATCGGGGAGGTGCGCCATTTGGCGCGGGGTATTTCAGACCACTCCCCGCTCTTATTGCACTTCGATATTCTCCCGAGGGGAGAGGGTAGGGTGGCCCCGATTAATCCCTGGTACCTGCATGACCCCACCATTCGCGCAGAGTTGGTTAAGTCCCTTAAGCGATATTTTGATGATAATGTGGGGTCGGTGTCATCTGCGGTCTCGCTATGGGAGGCATTTAAGACGGTGATTCGGGGGGATGCCCTGTCCCTTATTTCCCATTCCCGGAGGCGCGAGCGGGAGGAGGTGACCCGTGTTGAAACTGAAATAACTGAGTTGGAGGGCGACCTCGAATGTGGGGTGACGGATGACAAATTACATGTTCTCCGACTCAAGCAGGCGGCCTATAAGGCCCTCATCACGGAGGCGGCCAGGGGCCTCAGTGGAGAGCAACAGGGGAGACTGTATGATGTGGGTGATAAGGCTGGGAAATTGATTGCGTGGCTGGATAAAAAGGAGAGAGCGAGTCGAGTTGTCCCGTCGATTGAGAAACTGGATGGTGTGTGTGTCACGGAACCGGAAGAAATAGTCGATTGCTTTGCAGAATATTTCTGTGGGGTGTATTCCCCGGTGTCCTCCCGCTCGGAAGAGGATTCCCATGCCCTGCTTAGGGATATCGCGCTGCCTTCCCTTTCGGAGGAGGACAGAGTGTTGTTGGACGCCGCCCCAACCTCTGAAGAAATTGCCCTCGCCATACGCTCGGTCGCTTCCGGCAAGGCCATGGGTCCTAATGGTCTTCCCATCGAATTGTACAAGCTGCGACCGGATACGCTGGCACCGCATCTCCGTGCGATGTTCCTCGCGGCCCGTTCGGCGGGTTCCCTCCCGCTAGACCAGCGTCTGGCTACTATCGTGGTCATTCACAAGGAGGGGAGGCCGCGGGACCGGGTCACGTCCTACCGGCCTATTTCGCTGCTGAATGCGGAGCCCAAAATTCTCGCCAAGGTGTTGGCCAATCGACTGGTTGGCGTGGTGTGCGATTTGATTCACCAGGATCAGTCCGGCTTTATCCCCCATCGCAACACTGCGCTTAACCTGCGGCGCTTGCATGGGGTGCTCGCGCGTGTCCCGTTTATACGGGAACCGGCCATTTTGGCATCCCTGGACGCCACTATGGCGTTTGACACACTTGAGTGGCCATATATTTGGGCGACACTGGCGAAGTTTGGGTTTGGCCCGGGATTCATCGGTTGGGTGAAATTGTTGTACTCGGGACCGCTGGCGCAGGTGGTTGTGAACGGTAGAGTGTCGGCTCCGTTTGAGCTGGGCAGGGGCACGCGGCAGGGCTGCCCATTATCACCGCTCCTCTTCGCGCTTGCCCTGGAGCCCCTGGCGGAGTGGCTGCGGTGGGATCCTTCTATTCGTGGTCTCCGATGGACCCCGAGTATGAGGACCGCGTATCTCTTTACGCTGATGATATTCTTCTGTACCTGGCTTCCCCACGTAAATCACTGATAGTACTGGTTGATGTATTGCACTCATTTGGCCTCAACTCCGGCCTGGTCATCAACTGGGCTAAATCGTGTGTGTGTATGTCCTCTCTGGGGGGGATCCTATCCTTCCGCGGGGTTGTCCTATCCAGATCGCCCCGCGGGGATTTAGGTACCTGGGTGTCTTCATTACCCTGGACGCGGAGGCCCGATATAACCAGAACTTGCTTCCCCCCCTCCAGCGCCTGAAGGAGGACGTCGCGCGTTGGAGGCGCTTGCCGCTCTCGCCGCTCGGCCGGGCGGCATTGTTTAAGATGATGTCGCTGCCACGTTTCCTGTATGCTTTGCAGAATACAATGGACGTTGTCCCGGCGCGCTACTTTCGCGAGGTGGAGAGTTTGCAGCGCCGACTGTTCTGGGAGGGTAAGCCGCGTATCGCCCTGGCGAAGCTGACGCTCCCGTGGTACGACGGGGGGGTTGCCCTCCCAGATATCAAGCGATATTACTGGGCCTCTCAGCTGGCTGCGATCAATCACGGCCTTTACGGGCCCGCCCTAAACCCGGCCTTTGAGATGGATAAAATATTACTGCCGGGTGGTGACTATAATCGGGCGCTTTATTCTAGCTCGCATGACGCGCGGCTGACGGGCCCCACGAGGGTCATGGTACGGGTGTGGCACACGGCTAACGTGGCGATGGGGTGGAAGGATCGTTTGACCCGGGCGACGCCACTATACGCATCTGAGCGGCTGGGCTCCCTGTGGACCTCGAAGGGCTTTGAGAAGTGGGACATGATAGGCATCAGCAGGGTGGGCGATCTCTGGACGAGGGGGGGATTCAAAACGTTCGATGTGCTGCAGACAGAATTCCAGCTGCAGGACAGGGAGTACTTTCGTTATATGCAGATCCGTCATGCGTTGTGCTCCGTATTTCCGGACGTTGCCTCCATCCCGGAGTACTCCCCTCTGGAGGATAGAGTGCTAGATGGGCATGTCCCGGACGGCACGATTTCATTAATTTACAAAAAGCTAATCAATGACCGTTCGGGACTGCTGACCGGCCTTCGTGAGGCGTGGGGGGCTGATGGATTGGAGCTGGATGACGAGGACTGGGTGTCTGCAGTGGCCTCCCCGAAAGAGGTGGCCATACCGGCCCGCCTTCACTTCGTCCAGCTCAAGATACTCCATAGGGTCTATGTTACGGGGCCGAGGCTGATGCGTATGGGCTATGCTGTGGACGGGTTGTGTAAGCGTGGGTGTGGTTCTTTGGGGACCTTTCTCCATATTCTGTGGGAATGCCCGGAGGTGGTGCGATTCTGGCGTGGTGTGCATGAGGTTTTGCAGGTAGTTACGCATGTGCCGCTGTTGCCTGAGGCGAGGAGATGTCTTTTGAATGTATGGGAGCCAACCGACTACTCAGTGCCGCAGACGTGGTGGGCTACTCTGGGATATATGGTGGCCAAACGTGACATTGCGCAACTGTGGGGTTCCCAGAGGTCGCCGACTGTCTCGGCGTGGAAGGACAACATGGATTGGTGTATGTTTCGGGAAAAGGTGGTGTATGTTGCGAGAGGTAAGCCTGGGACATGGGTGAAAGTATGGGGCCCCTGGAACGCTTACCGTGGGGGAATCTGTACCCCGCCGCTACTGCCTGATCCGTCACCGGCCCCGTCTCCTTAGCCCGTTTGTCTTCCCGGTTCTGGGCAATGAGTTTACTTAGTCCCCGTCCTGACCTATTCCCCCCCTCGATATTCCTATGATTCGGTGGGGTCCCCCCCCCTAGGGGAGCACATGCTGTTGTTTCCGACTGTGGGTTGCCTTGTGGACTTGTTTTTTGTTGTTATTTATATAAAAATGAAACCGTCGTGTGGGGTCCGGATGGTGTGGCTGCCAACGCCTCTTTCAACTCCTGTGAATTCCCTTTTGCCGCAGCGTGCGTTCTATTGTCTGTATTACATGCTCCTTCTGTTTGCTAGCGGCCGGCCTGAAGGTTGTAGGCCCATCTTAGTATATTTTTTTGGATTCTGTAATAAACGGTTTCAAAAAAAAAAAAAAAAAAAAGATTAGAGAAAGCAATACTATAATAAGTGTTTTTTTGCTTGTCTCTGTAAATTATCGAGATATAGAGCCCCAATACTTTATTTGCCAGAATTCTCCGATATAGTTAGTATTTCCATGGTGGCTCCTCATAACAAATACTTGCGCCAAGTGGCATGACCCTGATATCTCTATCGGCTAAATCAATATTCCATTATTTGGCATTATATGGGTAGTGCCTAAACGCTACTCGTGTTAGTCTTTCCAGGACCAGCGCCAAGTGGCATAAATTAAAAGACAATTAAATCGAGTGCCTTTAGCCTGCATCTAATGGACAAAACTCTCTTGAAAAGTTCTAATCTATTTCTTCCTGGGTGCTCTACTTGTGGTATTGAAGAAAAGGGTAGGTGGCCCGTGATGTGCTCGTGATTCTATACTGGGCCCCTGCCTTGCCTCCTGCGAGAGAAAAAAAGAAAGAAGTAGAAATAGTAGTTCAGTTTAAAATTTGAGCACACTTGTACCCTATTCCAACTTAAAAACACAAATTATACATTTACAATACGTTCTTTATGCACCATGAACTTCAGCACAATAGGTAAGAAAACCGCGTCTATCTAACTAGTCTTCTATCAGATGTGTTGCCATCTCCTCATCCTGGTTATGTCCCTTGGGCTGCTTAGTTTCGAGATCAAGGATCCATTTAGACTCCTTCCTTCTGAGGGCCAGTTCCCTATTGCCTTGTCTGTGATTCGCATGTATCTGTTCTATGGCGAAATATCTCAGCAGACTACTATTGGATAGATGACATTCAGCGAAATGGCGTGCCACAGGGTATTGGGGGTCTTTATTGGTAATGTCTCTAAGATGTTCAAGGACCCTCTTCTTTGTCATCAAGGTTGTGCTCCCAACATATCTCTTGTTGCAGGGGCACTCCAGGATGTAGATGACATAATATATGCTACAAGTAAGGAACTGAGTTATTTTCCTTTTCTGCCTGTTGTATGGTATACTGAATTCTTGTACCATCCTGCTGTTTCTACATGCCTTGCAATGGCCGCACGGGTAAAACCCTTTCAGGTTATTCCGGTTGCTTTCAGTGTGTTCAGTTATGTCACCTTTCATACGTATGTCTCTGAGGCTTCTACTCTTCCGATATGTGATTTTAGGTCTGTCACTAATCTGGGGGCCTATGACTGGATCGCTTTTTAGAATCTTCCAATTGTCATTAAGGATTTTGGGTATTTTCTGGGAGTCTTTAATATAGGTAAGAACTACTCTGGTGTTGGGACTCTCGTTCTTGTTCTCTCTGAGTTTGACTTCCAACCTGTTTTCTCTCGTTATTTCCTTCATTTTTGACACTGCCCTGTTAAGGACCCATTCTGGATAGCCCCTTTCTCTAAATCTTTGTATCATAGTTCTTTCTTCTTCCTGGTACCCACTAGTATCACTACAGTTTCTTCTCGCTCTCAGCAGCTCCCCATACGGAATGCTCCATTTGAGTATAATATTCGGGTGGCTGCTGAGAGCGTGAAGGAGACTGTTACCCGCTGTCTCTTTTCTGAAGAGTTTGGTCTGTAAGGTGTTAGCAGTAGCTTTTACCTTGACATCAAGAAATTCTATTTCATCTTTACGCATGTTATGGGTCAACACAATGTTGTAGTTGTTTTCATTAAGAAGTCTCACGAAATCCTCAGCTTCCTGTTTGGTTCCCTGCCATATTATAACAAGCATTTACAATGCAATGGTCTCGGCAATATTATAGGTAGAGCTATTGGTATTGCTCATTTTAAAAATAAATAAATGGCATTGTCATTTCTATTGGCATTAGCTTTTTTTTTGCATATGTGATACCTATTGCATTAGCAGAGAGAGAGTGAGGTGGTGAGATAGAGAGAGTGAGGTATTTAAATAGAGAGTGAGGTAGATAGAGAGTGAGGTAGTGAGATAGAGAGTGAGGTAGATAGAGAGTGAGGTAGTGAGAGAGTGAGATAGTGAGAGAGTGAGGTAGTGAGGGAGAGGGATGTTGTGAGGTAGTGATATATAAGCATAGAGTGATGTTGTGATGTAGTGAGATAGAGAGAGGTAGTGAAAGTGAGTTAGTGAGATAGAAAGAGTGAGGTAGTGAGATAGAGAGTGATTGAGATAGAGAGTGAGAGAGAGTGAAGTTGTGAGGTTGTGAGCTAGAGAGTGAGGTAGTGATGTTTTGAGAGAGAGAAGTTGTGAGGTAGTGAGATAGAGTGGAGTAGTGAGGTAGAGAGAGTTATGTAGTGAGAGAGTGAGGTAGTGAAACAGTGATGTAGTGAGGGAGAGGGATGTTGTGAGGTAGTGAGATGTAAGCAGAGTGGTGTTGTGATGTAGTGAGAGAGAGGTAGTGAAAGAGACAGTGAAAGTGAGTTAGTGAGATGTTGCAGAGTTCTGATCCCGTGATGAGGAGCACACACGCTGCTGAACTTGGCTCCGGTGGGAGTATAACTTTTGCTTGTTTTCGTGTGCAGTGTTTGTGCAAGGTAAGTTTGCACATTCACGGATTGCGCTTGAGGGATGCAATGACGACGTTTTATTATGCAAATATGTAGAATTCTATCCACGATTTTATTCAAAACTGTCTTTACTGACATGCTGGCCTTAAGTGAAAAGAAAACACAAGAGCTTGTTCTTAGATTTAAATGGCTCTTATTAATCAGCACGTCATAGTTTCTTTGAGCAGGATACCGCCACCAGCACGCTTGGCGCAGTTTGTGAGGGGCGAGCCCCAATATTGGTGCTGCTGTGTGGGGAGCTCTGCGCCAAAGGTAGTCGCCTCTCCAAGCTTGCTCTCTCCCCCACAGAAGCAGTCTGGACCCGCGGTGAATCAAACAACAATGTCACAGTACAAAGGCATAACCCCACGTCATCCTTAATGGACCATAAAATCTCAAAATGAGTGCACAACTGTGTTAACCACTCTTTTGACAGGATCAACTATCAATTTGTAGTAACATGCGAGCATACCCAAAAGTTTCCGGGCACGAGAATCTCAAAAATGTCAGTACCAATGAGCTTAAGCATGTATAGCCAATGGACTCAGACCTGGGAATCCCACAACCGTCAGTCTCAGCAAGGCAAGCACCACGTAATCATTGTATTTCAATACCATAAACCGTTTCACAATTAACCAACACTATCACATAATAAGTGGATTGAGCTGCATCTTGTGCATCTTATGTTCAATTGTGAAAGTGACAACGGAGTGAAGAAAACCTAGCACGCATCCCAAAATCCGTCAAAGTCCCACTCATGTTCCTATAATGTGGAAGAAAAGACATGCTTCACAGAGCCTCTTTTTTGTAAACAAAATACGAAGCAAACGTTTGCAAGGGACAACACAGTCTCAATCGTAATGAACCCATATATTATACATATATGCTTCGGATGAGGCCATGTGGATACGCGGCCAGTTTTAACAAGCAATCCTGCTCATGTGGGGAGTACCACGAGCGCCCCAGATGTCAGAACGCATTATGCATTTGGATATGAATCTGTAGCAGGCAAAGCACACACCCAAGCATTAATCTGAAGCAGGCAAAGTCACAACAATGTATGAATCTAAAGCAGGCAAAGCCACAACCAATCATGAATCTGAAACAGGCAGAGCCACAGCATGAATCTGAAGCAGGCAGAGCCACAACCAAGCATGAATCTGAAGCAGGCAAAGCCACAACAAAGCATGAATCTGTAGCAGGCAAAGACATCCAAGCTTGAATCCGAAGCAGGCAAAGCCACAACAAAGCATGAATCCGAAGCAGGCAAAGCCACAACCAACATAAGCCCTCTTCAAATTGAATAAGCAGCTTCACGAATACCCCATCCATATCCAGCACCCATGTCACAAGTAATTTTTGGGCAAAACCAAAAAGGAACATAGCAATGCGACTTTGATATAGCCACTAGTATAGCTTTCGGCATTCAGAGTTCCATACTTTTTAAAAACATACCGTGATAAGTAACATCATAATGGCCGGGTGTGTTCCGAATGTCTTTTTTTGGATATTAGTCTTGGACTGTTATTTCATGACGTCCGGTCGACCGTGGTAAAGCCCCGAAGCTTAACATAGACAGTTGGAGCACTACCTGAACCGGAGACACCACGCAGGAGCCAGCGTGGGAGTCTGTAACCAACACCATCTCCGGCGGGATCACTGCGAGTCCAGGGAAATGCCAGCTCTGGAAGCAAAAGGGGGAAAGGCGTCCAAAGCACGGTGCGGATCCCTGCTCGTCAAACTGGAGCCTGCCCTGGCAGCGCCGCCACCAGCACAACAACACGGCGCCGGACGGATGGATCCTCACGGGCAGACGACAGCAAAAAAATGGCGGATGGAAGCTTCGAAATTTTTTCGGATTCGGGGGCGTGTTCCTGCTGTTCGAAAAAGGGCGTGGTTAAAAAGTGGAAAGAACAGCACGGAACACGTCCCCGAATCTGAAAAAGACGGAGCCTATTTGGAGGGACGGCTCTCTCCTCCAATGGCTGGCCTCCGTTTAGGAAGCCAGCCAATGGAGGAGAGCCAAAAAGAGAGGCGGGCTAAAGAGCCACTCCCAGAAACATAAGATCTCCGGACTTCCGGTTCTGCCTTCGGCAGACCGGATGGTCCCTCGACCTAAAAAGGTCGTTTATGTAACGTAACCATTTGATTACCTTTCTAAAGTGGGCATCATACTTGGCGTCTCTCTGTATTTCATCCTCCCACACCCCCAGGAAAAGATTCGCGAAGCTCGGCGCAAAGCTTGTCCCCATGGATGTACCCATTGTTTGTTTATACAAGTCCCCGTTAAACATAAAGATATTGTTTTGGAGGCAGATATCCATCATCTCTGTCAACATTTTTGTGTGTTCCAGGTACTTTATGTATTTCCCTTCTAGGTAATGATTGCAGGCCTTTCAACCTTGTTTGTGTTCTATGATAGTATAAAGCGAACCCACATCCAGCGTTAAAAACATATAACTTTCCTCCCATACAATGTTATCAATTTTGCATAAAAAATCTTTGGTATCTCTTACATGGGACGGAAGTCCTATCACATATTCCTGCAAGAAGTAATCTACATATTTCGATATGTTTTCAAAGACACTTCCTATGGATGATACAATAGGTCTACCAGACGGGGCCTGTGAGTTTTTATGTACTTTCGGGAGAAAGTATATTATTGGGAGTTTCGGATAGTCTCTTTTGAGAAAGAGATATTCTTCCCAAGAGAGTATTCCTTGTTGTTGCCACTCCGAGAGTTTACTCCAAGTAGTCACAATAGTATCATTGTATGTCTTTGTATTGCACTTACAATAGAATGTCTCATTATTAAGTTGTCTCATAGCTTCTTTGATGTACATCTCTTTATCCTGTACCTCAACATTCCCCCCCTTGTCTGCTGGACGAATTATAATGTTCTTGTCATCAGCTAGGGACGATATTATGTTTTTCTGCTTCAAGGTAAGATTAAATCCCTTGGTCTTTCCTTTAGCCTGTTGATGTTTGCATTCTATAAGAGAGTTTGTAACCACCTCTTGAAATGTATCTAAATTATCGTGCGGGAGCGAAGGATAAAACACTGATTTGGGCCTAAACCTCGTATTTGCAGCTCTGTCAGTAGTGATATCCCAGATTTCACAGGTCTCATATGTACTTTAATTCTCAATTGTTCCAGTATTTATCGCCAAGTCCTGCATGGTTCTCAAAATATTTGCATCCCCCACAGTAAGCATAGGCTGGTTATAGGTTTCGCTCATCCTAGTATCATTTCTTTTATTAATGTTTTTCAGTGTATGCCATTTAGTTAACTTCAGTTTCCTAATGAATTTGAACATGTCAATACGAGTTTCTGAATAGTTAAAAATTTCCGTAGGACAAAACGATAACCCAAGACAAAGTGTTTTCTTTTCTAGAAATGAGAGCTGGTGGCTGGATAAGTTAACAATAGTCTTATTCATCATTTCGGTGTTATTCATTGTTGTTTCCGTTTCCTGTAGCTCACACATCTGGTTCCCATTGGCTCTATTTCTTTTTCTTTTCTTGTTTCGTTGTTTGCGTCTTTTTCTTCTTTGTTTACTGCGCCCCTCCCTCTTTCTCGACCTCTTCCTCTTCCTCGATTTCCTCTTCCCCTCTGGGGAGGTGCCGGTGGGGGAGATATTCTTCCTGATTGCCGCCCCCTCATCAGCACCCGGAACTCATCTAAAAAAGTGGCACGTTTCGTGATGACCTCCACTTTCGATGATGTCATTGTAGATTTGTCAGAGGTATCTGTATCCGAGTCGGTGGCTACTGTGGGTGTTGTAACAGTGACTTGCACGTTCTCCTTATGTTGTGCTACTGATTCTGATATTTGGATATTGTACATATGATCATACTTTTTACTGGAGGTCCAAATACGGCCAGTGTCGTAATCAATGCAATCTCAATGCAGTTTTCTTTGCTTCCTAAGTTTGATGTCTTCTTCGTGCTGTAATAATCTTGTTTTTAAATCATCATTACATTTCTTTATTGTTGTCTGGTCGCTATGAGCTTTGAGTTCATCCTCAATTTCCTTTATCTCCTTCATTATTGTCTTTCTATCTTCCCAGGCATATTTTACTAGTATGCACAACATGGTTCTCGAGCTGTTTGCTGAATTTTCAGACCATTCTTCCAACATACGTGGATTCGGCGATTCATAGGAAGGAGTTGTATATATCCTTAGTCCACGCGGTGCCATATTTTTATCTACGTAGTCTTGGGGAGAGATAGCCTCCCACCATTTGGATGTTACGGGTTTCTTGAGTTTTTCATATTTTCTGAGTTTCCCCATTAATGTTGTATCCTTGTCTTGTCTTACTGTGACTGGTTGCCCTTTGTCTGGGGCACATGCTAGCAACGTTTGTGCTGCCATTCTTCGTTGTGCTTCCTCATCCATGGTGCTCATAATATTCACCTCTGATCAAAAGTGGACAATCCTTTCATAGAAAGTTCTTTCAGGCAATTTGGAAAGGTTTGTGCATTTGTGAGGTTAGGTTATGCACCTTCAATGTCACTCTCACGCGTTGTTTCTATCTAAAAACTGTAACCCCCTCCAAAATGAAGGTTCCAGATGCCACCTTCTTACTTTTGTGATGATGTATTCCTGTATAGCACCAGGGGACTATTTCCAGTTCTCCGGAATAAGACCTAATTATTCCCAGCGTCAGTGCGTAATATATAGCAAATCACGGTCTTAGTCCCAGCGGCGATCTTACATACAGCTCCTGCCCTCAGCCCTCCAGAGACGCCCATCCCCGAAAAACGCACCCCAGTGGGATGGCTCGTGTGTCCACGCCAGCCCCAGAATACACCCTTGGGTCCGGGCTTACCTCTGGTTCGCTTTTTTTATAATATGGCAGGGAACCAAACAGGAAGCTGAGGATTTCGTGAGACTTCTTAATGAAAACAACTACAACATTGTGTTGACCCATAACATAAGTAAAGATGAAATAGAATTTCTTGATGTCAAGGTAAAAGCTACTGCTAACACCTTACAGACCAAACTCTTCAGAAAAGAGATAGCGGGTAACAGTCTCCTTCTCGCTCTCAGCAACCACCCGGATATGCTCAAATGGAGCATTCCGTATGGGGAGCTGCTGAGAGCGAGAAGAAACTGTGGTGATACTAGTGTGCACCAGGAAGAAGAAAGAACTATGATACAAAGATTTAAAGAAAGGGGCTATCCAGAATGGGTCCTTAACAGGGCAGTGTCAAAAATGAAGGAAATAACGAGAGAGAACACGTTGGAAGTCAAACTCAGAGAGAACAAGAACGAGAGTCCCAACACCAGAGTAGTTCTTACCTATATTAAAGACTCCCAGAAAATACACAAAATCCTTAATGACAATTGGAAGATTCTAAAAAGCGATCCAGTCATAGGCCCCCAGATTAGTGACAGACCTAAAATCACATATTGGAAGAGTAGAAGCCTCAGAGACATACTTATGAAAGGTGACCTAACTGAACACACTGAAAGCAGCCGGCACAACCTGAAAGGGTTTTACCCGTGCAGCCATTGCAAGGCATGTAGGAACAGCAGGATGGTACAAGAATTCAGTATACCATACAACAGGCAGAAAAGGAAAATAACAGTCCCTTACTTGTAGCACATCTTATGTCATCTACATCCTGGAGGGCCCCTGCAACAAAAGAGATGTTGGGAGCACAACCTTGATGGCAAAGAAGAGGGTCCTTGAACATCTTAGAGCCATTACCATTAAAGACCCCCAATACCCTGTGGCACGCCATTTCGCTAAATGTCATCTATCCAATAGTAGTCTGCTGAGATATTTCGCCATAGAACAGATACATGCGAATCACAGAGGAGGCAATAGGGAACTGGCCCTCAGAAGGAAGGAGTCTAAATGGATCCTTGATCTCGAAACTAAGCAGCCCAAGGGACATAGCCAGGATGAGGAGATGGCAACACATCTGATAGAAGACTATTTAGATAGATGCGGTTTCCTCACCTATTTTCTGAAATTCATGGTGCATAAAGAACGTATTGTAAATGTATAATTTGTGTTTTTAAGTTGGAATAGAGTACAAGTGTGCTCAAATTTTAAACTGAACTACTATTTCTACTTCTTTATTTTTTCTCTCGCAGGAGGAAAGGAAGGGGCCCAGTATAGAATCACGAGCACATCACGGGCCACCTACCCTTTTCGTCAATACCACAAGGAGAGCACCCAGGAAGAAATAGATAAGAACTTTTCACTTGCTTAACCAAATTTCACTACTTTTCACTATATTTCACTACTGTATTGATATTATGCCAAGTACTCAACTGTGTGATAATATTCAAGAGAGGTTTATCCATTAGATGCATGCTAGAGGCCCTCGTTTTGATTGTCTATTAATTTATGCCACTTGGCGCTGGTACTGGAAAGACTAACACGAGTAGCGTTTAGGCACTACCCATATCATGCCAAATAATGAAATATTGATTTAGCCGATAGACATATCAGGGTCATGCCACTTGGCGCAAGTATTTGTTATGAGGAGCCACCATGGAAATACTAACTATATACCAGAATTCTGGAGACAAGCAAAAAAATACTTATAATAGTATTGCTTTCTCTAATCTATATTTATTTATTTTTCTTGTGTCAAAACTTTACGTATAAACTATGTAATTTATAGGACAGTTATATGAATTTATAATATAACTAATGACACATTACAATATGGCGGCCATTCGCACTATGTGATACCATTTGAATGTAAGTCCTCTTTCTACGCTGAGTTTTGGTGTCTATGTAATGCACCATGTCACAAGCGCCCAATGTGTGATCAAGAGAGTCTACTCTCGAAACACGTTACGTTGGAATAAAGATCTGCTGATTGAAAACTGAAAACTGAGAGCACGCTGTAATTTGAAACTTTGTTAAAAAACAATTGCAGGCTGTGGCTCTACCAGCTTTTGCGCGCCACCAGACAACGGGCGGATTTCCTTGGAGGAGCCGTGTTTAAATTGCAAAAAAAAAAAAAAATATATATATATATATATCAAAGCTCCAATTTCCCTTGTTTGTCAAGAAATAACGCACTCCGGGGGGGGGATCATCACAGTTGTTGTTTAATTAACGGTAACTGCAAACAGAACAAACGCGTTTCGGCGTCAGCCTTCTTCTGTGTTCATTACACATTAGTGACGGCATGTTTAAAAAGGTTTGCTTAGTGCTCCTAACATAAAGAAAGGACAAACATTTTATACGCAGTTACCGTTAATTAAACAACAACTGTGATGATCCCCCCCGGAGTGCGTTATTTCTTGACAAACAAGGGAAATTGGAGCTTTGATATTTAGCGGTGTCCACTACCGCAAACTGCACCCGTCCACGAGTGCTCCGCTCAGAGGTGAAAGTGGAGAAAAGGAGCGTGATATATATATATATATATATATATATATATATATTTATTTATTTGTAAAACTATTTCATAATTTTAATATAAATCAAAATTATTTGTTAAAAAATTGTAAGTGGATATATGTAAAACTATATATTAATTATTATATATGTGTGCTTAACTCTTTTAAATTGCATTTATTTGATATATTTGTTAAAATATAATAAGTGTATTTAATTTATTTTAAATAATGTTATTCTTTAATATATTTAATATTTAATATTTTATTTTATATATATTCAGAAAACAATATGTAATACAACAATTTTAATTACATCAATTTTTTTGTCTATATTTTTGTGCTTACCATTATAAGTATAGGATGACGATATTTTAGGCTAAACATTTTGTCACAGTAGTTTTGTATTGCCATATTCTGGGGGGTGATATTCTGTCAGTGCACTATTTTCTCAACGCCTCTTCAGCCACATCCAGCAGCCGCTATGCTTGTGGTAAAATTGTCTTTATAGCCTACTAATTTGTTTTTCCAAGTAGTTGTACTGTTAGCCCATTAGCAGTGAGATGTGTGCAACTCCATTTGAAAGAATATCTCCTCACTCTGACCCACTGGGCTGTTGACTGCTTACAAGTAAAAAGATAGACTGTCAGGAACTACATTTTATTTTGTATTTCACAGGTCAGTCAAGTGACAGTCTGGTATATGATTCAATCAATTATTCCTGTTTTTTCAGCCGGCAGCATGTTGCATTGTGCAACTTTTAGTTTTGCTTTTAAATCTGTCATTATGAACTCACAATCCCAGCATGGAAAGTGCTATTGGCTAAAATACCAGAAATGACCGAAGATGTTATACATGACATGGAGCCATGTGTGAATTGTGTTTTAAAATGTTACAAATCTGTCTACTTTATTTCAAGAACTGCTTGTTCCACGCAGTAAACTCTAAATATTTTGTGAGGGTTCGGTATTTCATTGACATCTTGATTTAAAACATGCATTGGCAATCTGCATCATTTTTTATTTTCTGTAGTGGAAAGTTTTATAACAAGCTTCACAACACAACAAAGGTCCAACACTGACAGCAGCAGTAGAATCTTCCATAAGCAAAGGACAGGGGGCAGTAGTAAGAGGAACTTCACACAGTTCTCTCACACTATTAGTGCAGGTAACACTGGTAGCTAATACACTAAAGAAAGAATGAGAGGAGTTTGAAGATTGTTGTGAGCTTTCTGTAGAAATAAACGGGAAACATCGGTTACATCGCGGTGTTTACACCGCAATACCTTTGCAACGCGGGTATTACAACGCAAGTCACTACAATTACTTGCGCTGGATGGCGCTCTAAGCTAAGTAATAGTATGATTTACTATCCCAACACCTTCCCTACTGTAACGTAGGCTGGAGTTGGAACAGTAAATCGTACTATTCCTAAGTCCAGCGCCCTCCAGCGCAAGACGTGGTAAGGACTTGAGGTGTAATGCCTGCGTTGTAAAGCTATTGTGGTGTTAGCGGTGTAAACGCCGCGATGTAACGTCGTATGTTCAAAATAAACCTACAGAAACAGACAAGCCTCTTATGCATTACATATTCATGTACACACATAGGATGATGGACCCTTGCCTACCAAGTGTGGTATACTTCAACAGCGGGTTCCACATCTAGCACTGGGAAGCATCTGAGATTACTACTTTTCACTAGTTGAACAGTCTCCTAGTTATAGGTTCTCTAGTTTGGATGAGATTATGTCCTATATAGTGAAATGTATGTTCTCCCTCTGTTAAACTGTTAGACCTATTTTAGAATTGGGCATGGGTGAGCTTAAATGGTTTTTTGGGGTCTCCCTGCTATAATGTTAAACAAAGGAGGGTGAAGCAACAGACCCTGATTCTCTTTTCTGTCAATATGTTTTGGCTCTGAAATATTGCCTTCCTCTTGACTATAGTTTTTGGTATATTTATGGCACCTTTGCCGAAATAAAGTATTTGATTGATTGGTATCTCAGTTTATGAAACATGAAACAGTCTCTTGATCATATGATATGCATAAGATATTATTTTATAATATATTGCTCGGTATTCAATATATTATTTGGTTATTATATATTCTCAGGCAACAAATGCGCCCGGGCAGGACAGGTGTAGCCTTGGCAGCAGTAGCACAAGCTTTCCCCTTTACATGATGGGTACAAAGTGGGCAGCAGTAGTGCAAAATGTTGCTTCCTCACAGAACAGGTGCCGCATGAGGGAAACCTCATTTATCACATGGTCATACACGTAATACCTTTACCACGCATCCACGTTATACCTTTACCATGCATGATCTTGTACAAACCCTTCCCCCCGGCTACTACATCCAGCGGAAAGATCACAGTACTAAGATAGGTGGAGTTATCGCTATTATTCTTAAAGACTCCTTCAACTGCCATATTAAGCCTGACCTAAACCCTAACTGTGAAAAGTTTTATTTCGCAATCACCTTTTCACCTATTTACACCTTTTCAGGAACTCTAATACCCTGACTCCCAGGAGCTACTGGACAATCCCTGAAATTTCTCTGTGAAATTGTTGCCAATTTGGCCCGCACTTTTTAGTTTTTCCCTCTTAGGGGATTTTAATTTACATTTCGATGATCCATCAAATTTCCAAGTATTGGAGCTCGCCCAAAACCTATTAGCTATACAGCTAATACAAAAAGTGATTGACCCTACACATGGAAAAGGACACTTATTAGATCCCATTTTTTCCAACGATGATAAGTTATCAGTTGGGAATCCTACTCTATTGTACTGGTCGGACCACTATCTGATCCCAATTACCTGGGATACAATTACACAACCCTCTTCTTTTAGAACCACTAGCACTCTGGAACGTGCTTGGTCCAAACTTCCACTCAGGCAATGGATCTCAGTCCTTAAGACTAAGCTTACTCTAGATTCTAACCCTACATTAGCGATTACAAATTTAACTGTTGGATTGAGTCCTCTTTGGGACAATTCATCCCCAAAAATATGGGTAGTAAGAAATACAAACATAAAGTTACACCTTGGTATTCCTCTAAGCTTCGAGAATTCAAACAAAAGGAAATGGAGACGAGATTATAGTGATTAAAGTAAACAGGAATACAGGAACACCATAAAACTCATCAGGCTGAAGTAAAATAAAGCACAAGCGCTCTATTATGAAGAAAAAATTAACCTGGCACCCAAATCCCTGCTGGAATTTTTCCGTATTGTGAAACATCGTTTGAAGCCCTCCCTACTTGATAGACTGTTAGATGTTACATCAGCTTGTTGCAATGAACTTGCAGTTTTTTTCCACAAAAACATTCAAGATATATAGAACTCCTTCTCCCACTCCGCGATTACTGTTACTCTACCTACTGAAAATAACTTTTCACCTGATGCTGAGCATCTGTTGGAGGAATTCCCTCTATGAATATTGATATGCTATCAGAAATGTAGCTTTAAAAAAGTAAAATCAGGCTCCCTATCTGATCCGGCTCCTCCTCGTTTTCTTCTTAAGGCTGCTGAAGTCATGCTTCCGGCCGTACTCCAGCTGATGAACTTATCTATCTCCACCAGCCAAGTTCCCTCAACCTGGAAACACGCCGTGGTGAAAGCGCTTCTAAAGAAGCCTACTTGAGAATCAGAGATTTGGGGTAATTATCGTCCCATTTCCCTTCTACCTGGGATAAGTAAAATCCCAGAAAAATATGTCAATATGATCCTATTAAGTTCTTGAATCTCATGACTTACTTAACCCCACACAAACAGGATTTCAACCACTACATGGTACAAAAACCGCTCTTCTCACTCCTCGACCATGGAGGAAAAGTTGGTATCATTCTTGTCGATTTGAGGTCGGCATTTGACATGGTAAATTACGATACTCTTATAAGCAGACTTAGGAATGTTGGAATATCAGGAAGCGCTATCACATGGCTACAATCCTTCCCAGAAGGCGGAACGTTCCAAGTTTTTGAAGGAGCAAATATTTCCAACTGCTTACCGATTAGATGTGGAGTGCGGCAGGGCTCATGTCTGAGTCCAACACTGTTTAATGTATATATGAGACCCCTTGCAGAGATTGTTCTACCCCATGGGTTCAATCAAGTCACATTTGTGGATGATACCCAACTGGTGCTTTCGCTGAATCACTCTCAGAATTTCTCACCCTGCCTTGAATCTTGTTTAGAAAAAGTGGCCAAATGGATGGAACATTCTTGTCTTAAGCATAATGGAGATAAGACAAAGTGGATGATCCTGGGCAATTCTTCCACCCTAGAGTGTGGACTGGCGTGGCCTAATTGTCTTGTCCTTGCCCCTGCACCTATCTCAATCATTTAAAGTCTGGGTTTGTGGCTTGACAAATCTTTTAAATTAAAGCATCAAGCAGCGAAGCTGGCAGCCACTTGGTATGGCATGCTCATAATGCTTTAAAAAATTCTACCTTTGCTTCCCTCTACAGCGCGGAGACTCATGGTCCAGGCTTTGATTCTCTCTTGCCTGGACTATTAAAACTTCCTCTACTTAGGTGCCCCAAAGTCGACTACAAGGAATGTACAAGTGTTACAGAATTGCGCAGCTCGGCTGCTGCTCAGTACTCCCAAGCCAGCACTGAACACGGTACATTGGCTGCTAATCACTGAGAGAATAAAGTTCAAATACCTCTGCATATCTCATAAGACACTTTTGGGGAAAGGTCCCCCAATCAATCATTCTCTCATTTTCTTCTATCACCCCAGGTAATGTCTACGATCAGTCAATCTATTTTAAGCCTTAGTCCCCAGAATAAAAAACATCTGGAGTCCACTCCTTTTCATATAACACTGCTAGGCTCTGGAATGCCCTCCCTCTTCACCTTCGCTCAATAACGCAACATTTTCTTTATCAGAACCTTCTTAAAACCTGGCTGTACCAGAATGTAGTACTATAGGCCATTTAGTTCATTTCTGTTCAACACTACCAGCGCTGGGATACCTTTGGGTAGCCATGTGCTTTACAAGTGTTAAATAATAATTACCAGGCAAATGCCTTTACCACACGTGCCTTTACCACATATATGCCTTTACCACACCTGCTTTTACAACGAGATAAGAACATATAATGCTTTGTAAGGGCATGCGTGGTAAAGGCATGTGTAGTAAAGGCATTTCCATGGTAATAGACGCCTTGTAAAGGCATGTGTGGTAATTCCATGCATGGTTCCGTCATACATTCGCAGCATGAGAGTAGCAAAGCAAGTTTTCTTCTCTCACACAAGGTAGCAAAAACAATCTTCTATTTTCCGTGGAACCTATTCAATCGCTCAGACTGGTGCATGCTTTCATTGCTCACCAATCATGTACAATTAAGGCATGAATGGCAAATAGGTACCAGACTGATCTCTGACGCAGCTTCCAAACATACGTAGAGGGATGTATAGGTGAATGAGTGAGTGAATGTGTGAGTTGTGACACCATTCTCACTTAGGAGACATGACATGCCAGCACCCTGAAGGTCCTGCTTCTGTCACTCAGAGATCTCATTTGTGTGTTGATTCTTTAGTGTTCCACATATTGAGAAGTAGCAGTAACCTATTAAGTCATTGTTATTTGGAGCAGCCAAGCCACTGCCCAATTAATGATGCTCTGGACAGGCCCTATATTGGCACGTTTGTGTCAGTCTCTTCAAAAAGCTTTTAAAGGTGCATGAACTAGCCTTGGTGCTGCATCTGTTCACTTTTTTACAAAAGTAAAATCATTCTATTGAGTTTTGCGAGCAGAAAAATAGAGGCAAAAATACGTAATACATGACTGCAGGATGACAATACGGTGAGCTAACTGGGCACATGGCTAATGCGACATCACATTGTAGGTAAACGACCATAGTAGTAATATCTAGTGTGCCATAATATAATTGAGCTAGAACCACATAGATAACAGAGATCATGGTAATAGTGTAGCAGGTAACAATAATGAGGTCGATTTGTCTACTGTGTACCTTGTTTTGATGTAATCTCATAAGGAAATAAGCCAGCATTAGAAGAAAAACTGAGAAGGAAGGCAGGGATACAGGGGAATCAAGGCAGTTAAGGCCCTTATCATGATGTCGGGTGGAAACAAATCGCCAGCTCGTCATAGGATTTCTGTCCTACATCATTAATTTCTGTCCGACCACAGTATTATGATACTGGCAGTCGGAGGAAAACCCATGGGGGAATACCGCTCCACTTCCAACGGGCTCACAGAGCCCTTCGGAGTGGCAGGCGGAATTGTAATACCAAAAATGACAACGCAGCCAGCCTCGGCTCCGAAATCAGAATTACAATGTCACTTTTCGCCTGCCCTATCATGGTGGTCCAACTGCCATGAAAAGGCAGCCGAAAAGTGACTTCAAGGGCCCCTAGCAGGGCCCCCTCGCCCCCTGGCCCTCCGCTATGGTGCCTGAGGGGCACCTATTGGGCTTCTTAAACATCCCTGCACCATGTGGCTGGCACCAAAACTTCAATTTTTCGGATGCGGGTTATGCAGCGGTCCTTTTCCAGCCCCTGCACAAGCCACAATGGAGAAATGGATGTTTACGATCGCCTCATGGGTGGTCGAATCCAAATTCGTCGGCTGGAACCGCCGACTACTAGCTGGTCAGTTTTCATTCAGACATGATGCCGGTCGGACGCTCGTATGACTAGCAACGTAATTAGATCCCAAGTGCGGTGTGCTACATATGGAAAATGATATATTTCCCTTAAAACTCAATCCCAGCAAATTACCTTTTTTTAGATCCCCTGCCTGTACGCCGCATAACACTGCCCAGATGTCCAGCAGGAGCGCCCTGAGGGAGGTTTAGCAGGGCCATTTGTCCAGAACATCGCGTTCAAATAGGAACCCGTGTTAAGGTCAAGTTTGGTTTTATGGCATTTGATAAAGCTAGAATTATTTCCAGCCGGCGCAAATATTGTTCAGATTTGCCTCGGCCTCGCTGAACATCTGACAGAGCCTGATCTTGATGACTGAGGCGGGTATTTATTCGTGAGAGCTGTCTGCCATTCAGATGAGATTTCTAATGCACATTTCTGGAATGCCTGCCTCCCTAATGGCACTTTAGAACGGTGTTTTAGTGCTTTGAAGTGGCATGACTGAATCTAGCTGAACAGAGGTATGGTAAATGAGAGAACAGGAGGGGTCGGGGTTGGGTTGTGAGAAGTACTGATATTTGTGACACTGCAGTTCCATGTATTTTAGGTATTTTTCCTTTCTCTGATTGCATGCTCCTTGTCACATAGGTCTATAATAACATTCTCATTCACCCTCTTAATCTTAGAAACCATGTTTAATTTGTTTGCGTTGTTTTTACCAGAGGTAAAGTGCCATCAGTTCTGTCCTCTGAGTTTTTTGGACTTGCCCTAGTGCTGTGTAGTTTACAATGATGGTTTATTTGCTAATTCAATGTATATATTTTTTGTTTCCCACAGGGATATCAAGCCTGACAATGTGCTACTCGATGAGCAAGGTAGGAGGCTAATACCCCATAATAATGTAGTATGCCCATGAATTCTTCATTGTATGTGACTGTGGGTGGGTCATGCCACTTATCTATTGCCAACCACCACCTTTGAAGATTTTGACTTTCAGGAGGTAGTGAGGTCTAACAGTCAAGGATAAGCTTTGGAGGATGGTGTTTAGCAGAAAGCCTAGCACAGGCAGCACAGGTAAAACAGACTTTAATTAAAATGCTAAAGTAGAGTTATAAGATATCAGACTTTTATTAATATTAGAAAAGTATGGTCAGCCATTTTGAGAAGTTTGGTTGTACATAATGTTTGCACTATCTTAGTAAATATGCAACAACATGCGTGTGTAGAGTGAGAAAGGTGGAGGTTGTGGGTGGGGAAAGTAGGATTTCAATCACAGTTGACCATAGCCTGGATTAACGACTCACAGTGCATTCTCAGAGAGCACCACTCTGTATCTTACTGCTTCATAGTCTCTTATAAATGTTAAGGGTGCCCACAAGCCAGCTGAGGGTCTCCGTAATGAGGGCCATGGGTGTGTGTAGAGCAGTGGAATGGAGCTAGTGGTGCTCTGGCAAGTAGCCCAGCAGAGTGGCCTACCTTTGACAACATGGCTTTTATGTGGTGTGAAATCAGGCGCTCATTCTCCTTGGGACCGTGTCACTAGTTGGTCTCCTGGGGTCATGAATAAGTTGGGAAGACGTGGTATATTATACGAAGCTAACAGTCTTGATTGTGAGGGTACTTGCTCTCCATTGCAGCAGAGATCAGGGTTGCAGCGGCTCACAACATTAACGATCTTTCACACTCGGTGCAACACACCAGCCTTGTGCCTGAGGAGGATGCAGAACAGGAGACTTCAAGCTCTGGGTGGAGGGGTGAACAAGAGTGACAGGTCACCACAAGGGATGCCACTCACGGAATCACACATTGGCCTCATGACAGTGATGTTATTTTGTCAAGTGGTTGGCCATATCTTTGAAATGTGCTGATCAGGGCAGCATCACCGCTGTTCTCAACTTAAGCAGCAGAAAGTACCTCCTTCTAAATGGGAAGTACTGGATCTA
Source organism: Triturus cristatus (assembly GCF_964204655.1). Classification (NCBI taxonomy): domain Eukaryota; kingdom Metazoa; phylum Chordata; class Amphibia; order Caudata; family Salamandridae; genus Triturus; species Triturus cristatus. Next base: position 1,042,876,056 of record NC_140590.1, on the reverse strand, counting down.
AAGCTCTGTTTTTAAGGTGGTTCCTTCCCTGTAGGGCTCAGCAAACAGACTTTAAATCTTCTCCACAGTCTTAAGTATGTAACCATTATCCCTTACAAAGGAGGAAGACAAGGGTTTTTTCTCAGATTGTATCTTTTCACTACACTATTGTGCAGACCTTCTGTAAATAAAAAGGTAGATAGGCTGGAGGAGCCAACTTATAACCAGTCCTGAGGATAGTTGACCCAGTCCAATGTCCAATGAAGTTGGAATGTAGCCCGAAATTATTGTTAGAACATATTCACAACAAAGTGCATTTCCTATTCAGTACACAAAAGATCCATGATAGCCATTAGTTTTTTAAAATGTCAACTTATTTTTGTGGGGAATGGATAAGTAATCCATGAATTCTGGTGATGGGCGTGTCTGTCACCACATTTTCAACTCACGGTTATTGTTCAAGTATCGCTCTATGGTCATTTTTGGTTGTTTCAGTTTCACCAGAGTGCATCCAAGGGTCCTTTCTCAGATTGATGATTTAAAGTCAGGTTGTGCACTTAACTTTTCAAATGATTCTAGAGGGAAAGAGTTACCTCGGGAACAGTGCAGATGAGAATGCAGGCAGAGGGTGACAAGCAATTCTATCTACCCTCTGTCTACCACTAACCTTATGATAACTCTACAACTATAGGGCATACATGCATAAAAAGGATTGACCCTAACATTAGTATCACTCCTCACACACACTCAAGCATACACAATTGACACACAATCAGGGGGAAATGAGTGGGCCTGGCCTTGACTTTCTACAAATTTACCATTGAGAGAAAAAGGCAATATATTTACTGGGGATCTGGAAAAAAGTTTGTACCCCTCAACTATAGTCAACTGACACCACCCATTAGAAATGTTCATGGCCTTGTCATGTGGACATTAGTTACCCACAATAAAAAGAATACTACTTGCAATGGACTCCAACATCTAGCAGTTTAGTACTCTGCTAACAAGCAACAAGTTGTAATCATGTAAGTGCACTGGTCATGAGACACGTGACAAGTGTCTTCTCCCTCCACCGCACTGGGTATTCCAGAACATTACAATTAGGAGCTGGTTCTTACCTGCATATTGTGTCAAGGCTTTCGACTTTACATGGCACATGTGGCAGTAGCTGTGTGTGTGTGTGGCAGTGTCTGTGAATGTGTATGTGTACTTTGTGTGAGTGTGTCTGAATGTGTCTGCTTATATGTTATGTTGTCAGCATTTTTGTAGTATGTGTCAGCAATTATTCTAGCCAGGTAGCTCTCTTGGCAGTCTGGAGGATATTTTTCTGCAAATTCTTGTGTTTCTCACTGGCTGCATTCACGGTGGTCCAGTATCTTTGTGTTAGGTCTGTGAGTTAATGGTTTTTTCTGTGAGGATTTAAGTGATGGTTCTTATTGCTCTAGAGTGAGTACAATGGTGCAATCCTTGTGGGACTGAGTTCACATTTGATCATTGAGCCTAGGACTCCTAAGTTGAAAGGGTAAGTGGTTGTCTACTAACCAACTGATTTTGCATGAATGTTTTGTTTGGAGGTTCCCCATTAGGAACTATGCACCATTGATATTGTGAGGTCTAAGGTGTGAGATGATCTCACTAACATGTTCTTTTAGCTCTGACAATGATGGCTGTGTATGTGTTCATGTGTGTTAGAAATGGGGGTCTCTAGTTGGCAATGGTTTGCACCTTTGTGTAAGTAGGGACCCTTCTTCCTAGACAGGGTAAGCGGGATACACTTCTAAAATAACCCCTGCTCACCCCATTGGCAGCTTGGCACGAGCAGACAGGCTTATCTCAGAGGCAGTTTGTAAAGCATTTGTGAACACACACAGTAAAAACACTACAAATGGACCCCACATCAGTTTAGAAAAATAAGTAATCTTTATCTAAACCAAAACAAGACCAAATCGAAAAAACTCACAATGCAATACTAAAAACATGATTCTTAAAACATAGAAACAGTTCTGTTCCAAGAAAATGTGGGATGCAATACTTTTACACAAAGTATCTTGAATGCGTTGAAAAATGCAAGCAAAAAGGGTCACAGGGAAGGTGATGCGTCGGTTCCTTACACTACGGGAAGGTGATGCGTCGGTTCCTTGCTCCGGGGTAGGTGATGCATTGGCTCCTTACTGCTGCGCAGGGGAGGTGATGCATCGATTCCTTACCAGAGAGGAAGTGATGCGTTGATTTCTTACTGCGTGGGCAGGTATGTGTTGGTTTCTTACTGCGTCCTCCAACGATGCGACAGACTTTACGCTCCGATGCAATGTGTGACGATCCGGTACGATGTGATGCGTGAAGACCCCAGATGCGGTGCAATGTTTTCAGCCGCGTCCTCTCGTTACATCGTTTCTACCACAAAAGGGCTTGCGTCAGAATTGTTGCAGTGATCTCGGACGTCAGAGATCGGTGCACGGGATTCGTCGCACGGCAGACACTTAAGCCGTGAGCAGGCGCTGCATCGATTCTTGGGAAGCGGTGATGCATCCGAAAAATCTTCTTGCACCGCTGCAATGCGTCGGAAACAGGCGATGCATCGATTTTCACAGTTCTTGCAGTTTCCAGTCCCAAAACAACCTCCAGAGGTCCAGAACACTGGCAGACACCTCTCAGCAGTTCAGAACTCCCAGCAAAGAAGTTCAGGGGGTCCGGGGGTGAACACAGGATGGCTAAGCAAGAAAACACCCACTTTCTAAAAGTGGTATTTTCAACCTCACAATATAAAAATCATCCTTGCTAAAAAATGCAATATTATAATCTGAGTTCAGGCATACTAAACTCCATCTTTCTATCTTGTCCCAATACGAAGTTATATTTATAAGATGTTATAAATAAACTCCTATTCTATCCTATGGGACAGACAGCCTTTCCACCGTGAAAAACGAAATTGACAGTATTTTACTATCAGGACATGCTACACACACCAGGGCATGTCCTACCTTTCACATACACTGCACCCTGCCCACAGGGTACCATGGGCCTACGGTGGGTGCATCTTACATCTAAGAAAAGGGAAGGTTAGGGCCTGGCAAGTGGGTGCACTTGCCAGGTCGACATGGCAGTACCAAACTGCGCATAGACACTGCAGTGGCAGGTCTGAGTTACATTTACAGGCTGCTCATGTGGGTGGCACAATCAGTGCTGCAGGCCCACTAGCAGCATTTGATTTACAAGCCCTGGGCACACACAGTGCACTGTACTAGGAACTTACCAGTAAATCAAATATGCCAATCATGGGGTCACCAATCCATAAACACAATGTACAGGAAGAGCATATGCACTTACCACTGATCAGCAGTGGTAAAGTGCCCAGAGTCATAAAACCAACAAAAACAAGGACCAAACAGGAGGCCAAAAAGCAAAAGGCCTGGGGAGAAACCCACTGGACAAACCAGGTCTCACAATGTGTGTTCTATAGTTCCCAGGAAGGTATTTATGAGGTTCACCCAGATGCACTTTAACAGGAACTTAATGAGCAACCCAGTCCTTGGAAAGTTATTGTGAGGTCCACTCGGATATGGTTTACAAGGAAGGCAAAAACATTAATCCATTTCAAGGGATATATTTTTGAGGTCATTTCCGGTGTGGTTTGTAGGGCAATATTCAGTTTCTATGAAAATATTGGTGGGGCCCACTCAGATCTGGTTTACAAGGAACAGAGAGAATTGTTCGATTCACAGTAAATATTTGTGAGATTTACATAGAAACCCAGAGAATTACTATGTTCCTTGAACACTAATTTAGGGGTCAAGCCAGGTGAAGTTTTACAAAATTCCCAAGAAAATATTTGTGAGAAAAGCCTGTTTGCGCTTTCACTCTTCACTTCAATCAAAGTTGGAAGAAATGGATTCGATATTTAGATTTGCTGTGTAGTTAGGATTTGGTAGTAAAGTACGTCGGAGGCTTGCTAATTAAAGTTAGGCGAAGGTACTCGAGGAATAATAGTGGATTTTGTGTCCCTTTCAAACCTACTTTGAAAGTGTCTGCTACAGATTCCCATTTTGCTTGCTCAGATGAAAAAAACATAGGGAAAGCATGATTTAGTCACCACCTTTCTGACCAGTCTGTCAAGTATTTGAGAACAGCAAAGAATCGGTAGAAACAGAGTAGTTACATTAGTGTAATTAAATGTAGGACAACAGCCATTAATGTGGTATAATGTTATATATTGATAGTTGATTGAACTGCATCACCAGCTCCTTTATCCGATAGAGTGTTGGGTGATGCATGCTTTCTGCAGCTCTTGACCATGATTGCTCCTCTGTTCTTCATGGATTGGAGGGTGGTGGGTCAAGGCATGGGCCCGAATAGAGAAGTCAGCACAGGGACTCACTCTTTACCTTAGAAGCCCTTAACTGTTGGAGGCCAAGGTAATAGAACAATATGAGAAGCCCATATTGGAAAATTAAATAATGGAGATGAGAAGTTCACAGGATAACTCACAACAGGCAAGAAAGGCACAGTGTGGAGACAAAAAGAGTGAAAAACTCCAGGGAGGTGGGAGCAAAGAAGAGCCAATGTGGGGTAAGGCACAGCAGAAGGCGATGAAAGGGAGACCCTTGGGAGCATTAAAAGGAGCACCACAAAAGTGCCACATGGAGTACTAGCAGAGGTGTGGTGCTGTGCGAGAGCAGCTGACTCCGGAGCACTGGGCTCACGGTTCGATACCCGGCACCAGGGCAGCTCAGCTCAGCATCATGTGACTCTAAGCAATAGCTCACCGAAGGCCCCCAGCATTTTGAAACCTTAAGGGGTGATATGTTCACGCTTTACAAATATGGATTATTATTATTATGTAGTGTCACACAATTAGGAAACACTATTGTGCAAACCAACCCACTGTGTGTTGGAGAGGGAAATAAGGGAGACACCACAGAGCCATAATGGAAGCAGCATAGGGATAGTGCTCACCAAACGGAGCAGCACAAGGCGTAGATCACAACGGGGGATGAACAAAAGATAATACCCAGTGGGGCTGTGGTGAGTAATGCAGGATTAGTGGTGGAGGAAAGGAAGTAGGGGGGAGTAATACACAGTGCCGAAAGGAGCCTCTGGATGCATAAAGGAAGCGCTGCCAAAGTACCACATATTGAGTGGTGGCAGCACAACAGTAAGCAATAAACATAATTTATTTAAAATGAATAAACATTAAAAAAAACAACCTTTACCTCCCTGAAATAAGGGGAATAGTAAAGAGGCATTTAAGACAGCATAAAAAGAGCAATTTCATAACATTGGTGCAGTTCGGATTACTCAATTACCCCTCGCTTCCACGGACAGAATGATTTCTCAGTCACACGCACATACACACATTATACGCTGGTGGGGCCCATAACACCAACATTCATTCTCTCAATCTATCCATGCCTACAAAGGGTCATCAAATCCTAACCACAACTGTTCTTTTGATAGAGGAAAAACCACTTCTCCTGAATCACCCTAACAATTCCTCCATCAAGAGGTCGATAAAATCATTTAGTTGTTATTTAGTTCAATGATACCTTTACTCTCAAATTAATCAATAAACATTTCAATGAAATAATCACCCGACACAGTAATTCGAAAAATGATTTTCTTTATCTAATTATATGCAGGTTAAATCCTAATACTGCAATATCATCTTTTGTCATATTTACCTATTCTGGCTAATTGTCGTTTTCTAGGTCAGAACTGGTCCTCAGTAAATTCATCAGAGTTATAAAGTCTCCATCCTCACCGTCAGCATAAAGATCTCTGATCATCGATTCTCCGTCAATAGCTTCTGGATAAAGTGGCGTCTAGCGTAGAGTAGCCTATTCCCTCTCTAGTCTACTAATATTTATACTAAAATTTACATATTAAAGTTACATTTTCTCATTTCTCAAGCCAGCGATTGGCTGAATTCAAATACATCTCAATACATTAGGAAATATTTTCAAATTTTCCCATGTGGAAGAAGTCTCAAGGCGAATGTATGGGAAAGATTAATCCATAGTCCTAAATGTATCAGTTCGTTGGAAACAGGTTGGGTTCGACAGTTCATATTTCCAATAGCAACATTTGCTTCACGTTCAGGGGCATTGGCACCTCGCCCAGGGTAGTCTTCATGGGCATTGTCTGACAGGTCACACAAGGGACACGGACGAAGTCAGTGCAGGCGCCTTTCTCCATTGTTCAAATGATGAAGTAATGTACTTTAGTTAGGTTTCAGTCGGCGGCCATCTTTTGGTAGGCCAGAATAGTCAACTTTAAGCAAAGAAACACAAATCGTAATTAATACATAGAAATGATTAATACAGTGTTATTCCCTTGCTAATACCCTTATGTGTATGCATTTATCTAGCCATATGCAACATCCAAAGCCGTTAATTACTGGTTTATTTAAGCGCAAATCACAATAACATTACTCAAGCAACATTTATCATTTTAATATGCATACAAACTTAGTTCACTTATTATTTTAGCCATGCAATGCATTCTCACGTGTGTTCTTTCTGTTAATAAGGTTGGTTTAGTACCTTCACATCAAGCTATTAATTATTATAATTAATTATTAATCATTTTAATATAAACTTATATAAATGGATTGGGTATATAAAAAGAAAATATTTTACCCGCTCCATCAACATTACCTATATAGTATCACTCAAATCTCAATAATTGATGACAGTCATGTCTAATAATATGATGAATAGTAACAGTATTAATTATGCTGTTTATTAAGCTTCTTAAAAGCATTTTGAAAATCTGACCATTTGATAAAAAAAACATTTACCGGTGAGGCTGACAAAAACCATTGCTGACTGTGCTTTTCTTATGCTGCCCTCTAAAAGCAGTGGTCTCTATATGCCTGACGCAATAAACGCAGCTTCAGGTATACAAAAGGACATGAAGGAGATCATTTACACCTTTTAGAAAAGGTTATGCAGGGTATAAACAGTGGCAGCACAAATGATGACTCACACTGGTTTGGAGCATGGGTATATACAGTGGGAGGAGCCAGGGTCGGCTTTAGCGCAGAGTGACCAGTGCGGCCACATAGGGGCTGACCTGTGGAGGAGGGTGCTGACCTCAGAGACGGCCAATATGTTTAGCCATAACTTATGATTGGAGAGGTGAGGGGCACTTTTGCTCGGTGGTAGTGAGAGAATCTGAGGTGGCAGTCATGGGATGTGGGGGCCCCACAAATTATTGTTGCACGGGGAGCCACCAGCGCTAAAGCCGGATCTGGGAGGAGCATATAAAGAAGAGCGGCATTGGGGAGCCCTATAACACAGTGAATGATGCAGCACAAGGGACAGTGCACAATGAGGGTAGCACAACACAAAGCAATAGGTGTGGGGGTGGAAAGAAGACTATACCTGGAGCAGCACTGGGGTGCTGCACAACGCAGTGCTCACCAACAGGCAGCAAGAGAATTGTCTAACATTGGAGGCCCAGGCAACATAGTACATAATCCACAAAAGGTGTAGATCAGCACCCGTGCACAACTGGGCAAGAGCAACTGCTGGACAAGGGATGGACACTCGAGTGCTATATTTGGAGCAGTCCATTGGAACCACAAAATGTGGGGTGATAACCCACAATGGGGAAGAAGTAGAAGGAACAATACATGCATAATGGAAACCCTCAGCAGGAGGAGTGTCAAATGTGTGATGAAGAGAGCAACAGACAATAGGACTCCAGTTAGTGAGGGCACGCACAAGGAATGATGCACCACATTGAGAGGGCATTACAAAAAATAAAACACAATGGCGGGAAAACACATCAGCTTTAATAGGAAATCGATGAACATATTTTGGAGTGGTAAATTGAGAAATATAATGGACAATGCAAGAAAAGTGGAAAATTTGTGGGAGTTGGATAGACATAACAGGTGGATCAGGGAAGAAAGAGCGACACTCAGAACCATTCACAGAGCAGATGTGGAGTACTGCATTATAGGGAGAGGCACACATCGATAGGAGTATAGGAGGAGGGGGTGAATAAGGTGCCGTAAAGGAAGCTGCACAGGGATTCCTCATCATCTGGGTACAGCACACCAGGAATTTTTGAGAAGTAATTGAGAAGCAAGGGATCCAGAAAGTGAAATGGCCGTATTGGGCAGCCAAAAATAAATAAATAAATAAAATTAATTTACCTTAGCACCACCGCGGTCTGCCGCTACATCATGCTCTTCGTGCTTCTGGCCCTTGGTAACAGGCTTCCTTGCATGCCCTGCGGCCAATCCTGAAACTGGTCTTGAATGAGAACAGCTTCAGGATTTGCTTGAGCGCTGGCAACCTGCGGTCCCAGGCAGACTGAGAGCCTGTGCCTGCTCTCTCCAGCCCTAGCAACGTAGCTAGGGCTGGAGAGAGCTTCACTGTACATGAGAGTCTGGCCAGCCTGAAACGGCCAGTCCACCCCTCATGCGCAGTGAAGGGAGTGCTCACCACTCCCCCATCAGCAGTGGCATCCCCTGGATCCGCCCACAAGACTTGTCAGAGTCCTGGGGGCGGGTCCAGGAGATTAAAATGAAACGATAATAAAAAGGGTTTAACACCCATTTTATTCTCGTTTTATTTCCTGGTGGTGGCCGGGGGGGGGGGGGAGGGGCGCTCCTCTGCTCTAATGGAGCGGCCATCGCTGGGCTTCCGAGCCTGCATGCATTCTATGTATGACCTCTAATTTCAGAGTGTTCAGTGTTCATTAATTTACAAGCTGTCAGAGATATTTCTCGCATCATTTTATGAGCAGGTTATTGAAAGCCCAGCTATTCAGCTTTCCCTGCTTTACCGTCTCTTCATAGCAACACTGTTAGATCACTCTGCAGTTCTCTGGCTTACGGATCACAGGACTACGTGGAGAGAATTCAAGCCACAGAAGTACATAATACTTCAAGCCACAAAATTGTATATGCGGATAGCAAAAGAGTGCATAATACATTTTTCAGTTGAAATGTTGTTTCTGTACAAAGATTGTTCTATTGTGGAGCAATCATCTACTTAAAGGGCAGTGACGTATGATCTTCGTCTGCAAATGCAAATCACGCCTGGGAAACGAATGCTCGTATCCCATCCGAGCCCTGATGATGGAAAGTTATCGCTTTAAAACACTGTACTGTAAGTGCGAGTGGAGACACAGCATAAAAGCTCAAGATGCACCAAAATTCCCCCTGAGGAAACACTGATATGTTTGATCACAGTTTGCAACCCACTAGGAATAACAGCCATCTCAAGGATGTTGGCTTGCTGGGGTCCGCAGACCACCATGTCTATGATTGCTTTTTGATAAAGCAGACTTTTTTTAATGCAGTCAGTTCCCCTTAAAGGAAAAGGGACAGCATTTAAAAAAAAAAAAGTTTTTTTGTGCTTTTTTTGCTTATTCAAGAAGAGCTTTCTCTTAAACATTTTTTTTTACATTCACATATGGGAATGGGTTTATTGAGGCCCTCTTTCCATTTGCAAATGTATTACCACTACCCTTCTGTAGTCCGTAAAGCATTAATGTTTTGCAACCGGAATCCAGTGGCAAAACATTACTACATATCATTCCAATTAGGTATTTTGCAGGGACGCCCTGAGCACATCCCTTGCCAATACCGAATCAGCATACATTCCCAAACCCAAATAGCGATTTGGTAACGTGTTACCGAAACAAAATTTGGGAACAATACATACCATAGTGCCTTTTTCATTGACAAATGGCCCAAATCTGCGAATTTGGCCATTTACGAATGCAAATAGGTATGAAACATCTGGCCCCAATTATCTTATATATACAATGATTAAATGGGGAATCTGTGGCAAGTCCATAAACAACATATGAAACTTCAGCTCAACCCTTCCAAATGGTGTCACCTGTAGTTTTTAGCTCTATTAAGTCAATGCAGCATCAATCTGAGAGTTCCATTCAAAACTCCTGGCAGTCCCTTGGAGGAAATTAAGGTTTATACTAAGTAGCAAATGATTATTTAGCATCCCAATTCTAATGTATCACAAACCAAAAAGCAGTTTGCTGTGAAAGAAGACCAGAATGGTTTATTTTAAGAGAAGCAGGTAGTTCCATCAGTATCAGTCCATTACATTTCTATTCAATTTTGTTAGATTTGCTATACGCTTCAAATAAATGCCATCAAAACATGGATTTATTTATCGGAAATGTATGTTTTAAACATTTTAGTACATCCAACAATTTCATAAATCTAAAAACTTTTTGAAAACTTTTTAAAAATATAAACTGCAAACCATGGATTTAATGTTTTTGGCAGAGAAATATACTGTACTCAATGTCTCTGTTGCAGCCGAAGTTCAAATACATTTTACGAAGATCCAGACCTCGTACTTATTTTAGAACTGGACAGATTAAAATCGAGTTTAATATTCTGCACTGCATTACCACAAAAATTACTTTTCTGATACAGCTTTGCAGATTTCCTTCAGCAAGCCTTAGTTTTACCAATGGCCAACTTCTGCATGTAGGTTTAGAAAAAAGCATCTAATTTCTTCGGTGTTTCGTTTTTCTAAATACATTTGCATTCTAAAATCCAATATAGCTTTTACCATGTCATCCACACATGGTTTTGAGTAACAATAAGACAAATCATCTTTTAAACTACAGATTTTTCACCTTTATTGTTAGGTCTAAGGTTAGCCAAGACCTTTTGTTTTTAATAAATTCTTACAACTATACATACATGCAGGGGCTTTCAGTCAGACCGGTTCATCCACGGGTCTGTTATAGCACCTTTCACATATTGCTTCCACCCACCTCAGCATACAGCAAGGGCAATGGATCAGCCCATTCCATCCAGTGGTTGTCTTCAGGGTGTTTGGCTTTTGTACTATGTGCATATTCACTTGTTAAAGAGTACATTTCAGTGCCAAGGCTGGTGGGCCAATGAGTAAATTTTAGCCAATAAATATATATTTTTTTTTTACTTTTGCTAACTTGACTTTCGTGTATTTTTTCTGTATGTGCCTCCCCAGTGCTACTGAACCACTCACGGTGCCCCGCATCCCAAATTTCTGGTGGCCGTCTTAGAATGAGAAATCCTATTATTTAGTATTACTGAAGAATTCCAAAACCAAATACCGCTCTGTTTCATATTCAGATTCCATCTAAGTGAGCCTTTTCAAGATATGCTCTGTTAGAAGCATTGTTATGAAATAGTCTAAAACTGACATATTAAATGTGCCACACGCTCGAGGAGGATACTGGGCATATTATTATTAAAATGTTATAAATTATTCAAAGATTGCCACTATGCGTGAATGCACAACAACAATCACCCAATGAGTTTATAAGTCTTTATCAATAATAAGAGGTGCAGTTTTCCACTTGGGCGTGCATAATGGTTAATATATGCTGCTTTTATATTATTTCAGAAAGATGCCTCTAAGTTAGCTTTACTTTAAATGCTGGAGATCGCATTGCCCAGGTGGGTACTAAATGCAACATGATTTGAGGTTTGCAGTGTAGAAGCCGCATGTTTGATGCACTTTTTGCGAGCATCACCCGGCTGTACAATTTGTCAAGGTTAATTCCCAACGGGAGCCCCAGGGGAAATGCCCCTCCACTACGGAGGTTGATGCTTTTTTGGGCTCTAGACATCAAAACGAAAATGTTTCCATGAAGCGAGCACAGCACAGCATGAAGCAGGTGCTCACAAGAAACGTTTATTTTGCTCGTTTCTGAAATATCAAGGCGCTGTTTTTTATTTTATTCAGTGGTGCTTTTCCTAGTTGGATATGAATCACGATTTTAGAGCATACACTTCTCTAATGCTTGTTTCTGCAACGTCGAAGTGCTGGTACTAATATTTTATATACACTGTCTCTTTCCTTGGATTTTAACAGCTTGTGTTTGGGCATAAAACAGGTTGAGAATAGACAAGGGGCTATTTTACCTTGTGGAAGTAGAGCCGCTAATAGGTCTGGGGTTAGCTGCTAGCCTTATGGCTTTACCAATGTTTGGTTTGTCATTATTTTTGCAAATTCTTATTGTTGGGGAAGCATCAGCGCCCTCGTCAATCTAAAATAAAAAAGCACTGGCTATAAGCACATTATTTTGGTCTCAAAAACCACACATTGCTATACAAATCCCTGGCACTTGGTGGAACTTCTTTGTGTGTGGATGTGCTACTTGGAGAAGGGGGAAAACTCACTGCTCCATACTGTACGCTCTAGTGGGCAGAAGGAACATGTGAATGACTCAGTAACAGACTGATGAACGATAAGGGTTGCCTCAAAGCTACTTTAAAAAAAAATTTTTTTTTAACAAAATCAAAAGTTCTTGGCTAACACTGGACATAAAATGTAGTTGCACGACCCAGGAAAAGCTACATTTAGCTTTGCTGTAGAGGGCAAATATACTGTAAACCATGGGGCAGGAATCATCAGTGTATTTCAAATCTTTGTTGAATGTTGTTCGTCAATAGATCCAGTACAATATAGCATTAAAAAATAAAATCATTTGCCTTAAGCGGTGGAAGCGCTGTAGAACCGAACGGGGTTACCTTCTGGAAATGTGTTTGAAGGAATCACTTAAAGTTATTTCTCAATACTGTCACTACATACAGATGCATTAAACCTTCAAATCTGCAAATGAAGGTATAGTTCTGCATATTAACACTGGTAAATGTTTCCCTTTCAACCTTCTAGAGCTAAAGACCCACATCAAAATTCTAAATTAACATTTCATATACATCAGAATGTGATTCCAGAGGCTTTAGAACTCAGAAATATCTGTATGCAAGCTTCCTGGCCAAGATCATAAAAATGTATGCCTAAAGAGGTAAAACTGTTCTTGTGCCCTACTAGTAAAATTAATCTGCACAAAATCATATGGACTGAAGGCTTGGGAATTCAACAAACTATATTACACATTTACTTAGCAGACAGTGATCAGCAAAAGGTAAACATCTCTGGGCATGGCATGGCACTTTACGACTACAGCAGAGGTCATCGGTCATAATTGACATCCAGGACATACAGTCCTGGCATCTTATGCCATTTTTCACCAGTGAGAGGGTAGTACATGTTGTATTTAATAAAAGAGAATTCAGCATATTCAGAACTGGCATCCTGTGCCATTTTATACCTGTGAGAGTGAAGTGCATCATTTGTGACAAGGTATCTTGAAGCACACTCAGAGATGCTAGTCTGTGCCTTTTCAGCTGAGACAGAGTGAGGATTGTGGTGTAGTTTATTGTATGGTTGTTTGCACTTACAGTGTGTTATACGCACAAAAAAGGCCCAGTCAGGTGTGTTTGTATAACCTCTTGCTTAACCCTGAGTAGCTGTGGCTTCGAACGGCAAGGCTTAAACAAAGGATCTAGTGTACCAAACAACAAAATAAGAACATCACGACACAGAAAAAAAAATCTCACACCAATCTATAAAAATAGATAAACCTTTTATGGATTTTTAGACCCCAAAATGAACAAATTTTACTGGAGGGTTCCAGAGATATGGATTTTTTTAGTACAACGTAAATCTCTGTGTTTTTCTCAAAAGCAAAACAAGCATTAACAGCTATAAAGTTTGGAAACCTTTAAAAACTTTTAAAGAGTTCTGTTTGACTACTCAGGCTCAGACTTAGTGACCAATTCCGACAGCTAGAAGGGCGGGGGGGGGGGGGGGGGCAATAAGCAGTTTTTGGACAGATACTTGGTCACCAAAGCAGTCCCAAGTCCAGTTCCACACTTTATGCAAGGACCACAATAGACTTCAATGGAGTGGTCCTGATGATGAGGATGTGGGATCCTGAGGACTCTGGGTGCTGTGGGGTTGACACTAGTTTTCCTGGGGTTGTTCATCGGTCCAGGTGGGGCGACTTTGGCCATAGGGGTCAATGTCCCTCAGAGTTCTCTTTAGTCCAGCTGATGTCCATTTACCACTGGGCCTCTGGTCTCCGGACATAGCAGGTCCAGCAGTTTCCTTTGGTGTGGGTTAGTGTCTGGCTTTGGCGATCAATCTGCACTCTTACTACTCTCCTCCATCTGGCAGACTCGGATGCAACTTTTGAGCATTGAGGAGCAGTTTTCATGGCTGCATGTAAGTAGTCATCACTTAAAGGTAATTCAAAGAATGTGACTGGCCCGAATGGGCTAAATCAGCGGTTATGTTCCTGGTGCTGGTACAGAGAATAAACCAACTGACTCTTGGAGTTAACTTTTTCTATCTGGGGCTCTGGAGTGACTTCTCTATGAGCTAGGCACCACAGGCACAGCCCTCTGTTTACTAGCCCAAGGAGCAATAGGTGCAGTTCAGTGGTTGGTGCAGCCTCTCTTGCCAGGCCCAGGGGTTAGCAGGGCAGTCCTTCTTCCGTCCTCTCTCTAGCCCAGATGTAATCTGAGGTCTGGGTGCCATATTCAGTTCCAGAAAGTGCCCTCTGGGGATGAAGTGGTCAGTAGACAATGGGCCACCAGGTTCTATCCCACCTTATGATGACTTCCGGCTATGTGTTGCATCGTGGTATCCCAGAGTGCACTATTTTGGCCACTCCCATAAGGTCTGAACATCTTTCTTGGTGTGTGGATCTTGATAGCCCACCCTAGAGGTGCGGCTACTTTAGAGCTACATGCACACTGAAAAACTCATTTCGTAACTGGTCCCCCTCTGGTTTCTCGCTGTCAGCCCATCTGCCTGAACAAAAGAGAAATCTTTCTCGAGTGTGGTTGACATTTGGCCATCAAAGGTGACTTCTCCTTTGAAGCTCGCTTTTTGGGCCAACACCCTGTGTGGCTTCCTGTGGGGAGCAGGTAACACCTCTCTCTGTGGCAGGCCTCAATTGTTCCTGTGTTTGGGAGTTATTCACGCTTTTGTCCAGGAAGACAGAAGGCTGCCTGGTTTCCATCATCTGTGTATGGCCTCCAGAAAAACTGGGCAATTGAGTGGCACCTTTCTAAAAGTTGCTTTTCCTTAAAATGCTCTGAGGTTAATAGGGCCTGTGCACAAACTTTTTTAGACAATGACTTTTAGCATATTTTGGTTGCGTGCTTGCATGTGAAAATGTACTCAAAGTGTTTTGCTTGCAAATACATTTCTTCGCAGGCACCTTATCATACCATTGAACATTTTGTCCAAGGACCAAGTACACTGTGCACATTTTTATCTGTTTGAAGACAACTCTGCATTGGCATAATCAACAATGACATCCAGATCTGAACTCACAGTGCGAATGGATCCAGTTTTCATTATATAAACTGCCCCAAGCCTTTGTTCGGCAGAGGAGCATTTTCATGAATTGTGGTCACCCTATGCCTAAATCCAGCCCAGCTGAACCTCCTTACTATCCTGAGAGGGACGGTGGCCTGTTCTGCATCAGACTAACTTCTAGATGAAACACGCACACAGGTAAATGGGAAGTTAGACAACTCCAAGGTATCTGGCAAAACCACATTCACCCTGTGCACTCTAGGCTAGGTAGGACTACAATGATATGTATCCATATAATCCACTCCAGTCAGATCCGTTCTTTTTGAAGGCAGCGCCTAGACACTTTAGGGCATTTGTCACGCTTCATAAATGTATTATCATCAGCAATGCCATAATTACAATGGTTGAATTATTAATCTTTTTCACCATTCTTGAAATGATGGTTACAATGCTCTATTTACTTCTGCTAATCATTGCAGCGCACATATTTTGCACAAGAATCTAGTCCCTTCAATAATTGCATTTCTTGTGTCTCCCTTTGGGCATGCCTGACTTAACAAAAAAGGGTAGATCTTTTTCCAAGATTTCCTTGGAGGAATTAGAGTTGTCATGTTATGAGGTTGCAGACACCATCCAGTACCCTGTGAGGTTTAGGGGTCCAGATGGCACACTGTGAGCTAGCCAGAAACTAGATCTACATATTCTGATGGTATGAGTGGATGTAGTACCAATAGTTACACACTTTTGTTGCCCAAACAAAGTCTTACTGATTTAGTTGGAACCCTATGACAAAAAGTGGCATTAAATTTGACTTAGGCATCAAGTTGGGTTTAATGCCACAATTAATTTGATACCTTGAAGTACCCATTCCGGTGGTCCCATTAAGATGTTAGCACAGTTGAGGGGGTCAGTGAGTAACCCTGTACTTGCCAATGGGGCCACTAAGTTTTTCACAGTAAAAAGTTTAGTTTGGTGCTTTTACTGTTAGGACACAATAAAGGGCATGTCCTACGTAATAATATACAGCTCTAAGGGCTCGATCAGGCTTCCCTTAAAGGAGACATATATATAATTAAGGCAAGTAAGATCTTTGCCATTTATTTAAATTACAAAGTCAAACTAGCAGTTTAAAACTGATCATTTAGTCTGCAGTGGCAGACTGGCAGCCATCTTGGACCTTGTCACACTCGGTGGCGCAACTAGTGCTGCAGCCTTGAGTGAACACTTTAACTTAACTTACAGGCCCTAGGTTCCTTTGGTACCATATACTAGGGACTTATAAGTAAGTTAGCCAATGCCAATTGGGGGTTTCCAATTCAACATACACTTTGTAAAGGGCTAGAAGACTGACACTGAAGTCTGGCTGGCAGGCCTTAGTACACTCTTCAAAAATCAGCAGCATCAGTCCAAACCTTTGGAGGGAATCATGCAAAATAAGTCATTTCCTGAGACTGAAGTAGTGCCAATGCTGTCGGTTTGCACCATCCTTAAAAACAGAGACTGTGGCACATGCATGTATGGGTCCTCTATGATTTTATTTTTCTTAAAGTACCTAAATGTCAGAATGTTTCTTAGCATCAGCAAAAATTGATTGTCTTCTCTTTTTTTGCTGACCCTATAATTGTAGTACATACTATGTCTTCCATCATATGTTTTTGGTTGAACTTTTCCTTTTTTAATTCTCACCTCTTTTTCATTTAAGTATGCGAGGTCTAGTGTCTACAGTTTGTATGACTTTCTAATCAAATGGACCAATTCAGATTTAAATTTCTTGAAAGGAATCTGGTAAACGGTCATGGAGTTTGGCTTTACCTTTTGGAATTTGTGGACAGATCTACTAACATACTGGTCACATAAAGCGGTCTGAAACTGCTCACCAGCTGTTTGTGACCAGTATTTTATTTTGCAAATTGACCTATGCACTAATATTGTGGTTCACAAAATAAGGAAATGCAGGCGATGCAGAACAACCTGCCTAATTATTATTCATTATGGAGGTGTCCATTTGGGAACGTTTGCATTTGGCTGCATTCAAAGAACTGGCAGACCTCCATCTCTGTGATTACACAAAATACCCCAAAAATTTTAAGCAGCACACATTCCTTAAAGACACATAGCCTGTGGTTGTTAAAAAAATTGTTTTCCATTTTGGAAAACTTTAATAGGAGCAGACTATGGTCATCTTGACTGCTACCTACTGGTCCTCAAGCTGCCACCACAATTACTAAAAGGTAAGTTGTCCAAATGGACTGCTATCCCTTTGTGAATGAGTTACCACACCAGTTTGGGAGCGGGTAACTGATCAGTGGTTTAAGACCAGAATTACAATTGCAAATCATTGATACATAAGTTACTGAATCACAATTTGGAAGGAACTCCCCTAACATGCACCTTCCGAATTGCGATTAACAAAAATGTTTTCTGAATCATAAAATGGGATTAGTACATATATAAAAGAGATTTAGGGGTTGCAACTCATTTTAATGAATCAGCAAGTTTGCCACCACAAAATAAATTTTTGTATATCTGACACTTGATTATTTATGGGTTTTAATAAACACATAGCGGCCTATTACTATGTTGGGCGGACCGTCTCGTGTGTAAGAACCAACCAACCATGGGGCGGCGGTTACGCACAGCTCATCACGATGCTACCACACATGGTGCGGTTGCAGACTCCCATTTCTCAATGGGAGCTTGTGCTGCGGGTTAAAACTGTCCGCAGTACAAGCTCCCATTGAGAAATGGGAGTTTTTACCCAGCCCTGCACCAAGTGACAGGCAACGGTACAGGGATGTGAAGGGGCCAACCTTAGGTCCTCAACCAGAGGGCCAGGAGAGAAGGGGGCCCTTTTCGGGGCCCCCAAAGACAATTTCCGACAGCAGTTCCATGTCAGAAAGGTTGACATGGACCTGCTGTCGGAAAGTGCCATTATAATCCCGAAGGCGAAAACGCTTTCTTAAAGAGATTATGTGGCTTTTCCGAATGGCCGGCGGGTTTCTTGAGCCAGTCAGAACCCAGTCAGTCTCCCCAGCCAGTTTACACTCCGACCGCCGACATTATAATTCAGCGGTTGGAATGTAAACCTACGATGTAGGTAAGAAAGCCTCTGACGAGCAGTCGGAGGCTTTCCGACCTACATCGTAATCAGGCCCATAGTCTTTCCAAACAATTTAAACTAATCCAAGGCAAATTTATGAATATAGTGGTTGTTGACATTTTTTAATGGATTATCAAAACCATGACCGTTATAGATCATCTCAGCTCCCAATTTTGTAGATGTTAAGTGTCCCTATTATTTGTCCCCAGTATTTTTTGGCCTGGTTTCTACATACAATTATTTAAGGAGTTTTGAGTGGTCACTGACACAAATTTGTAAATTTCCATTGCTTTGCAGATTCGAATGAATTCATAGCTGGCTATGACATAATGGCAATAGATGCTAGTTGTGTCAGTTGGAGTCCTAGGCAGGTCCATTTTAACCCCACAGGGTGTGCCTTGATTTTAATAATCTGGTCAATTAAGGAGAGTTTCTTATAGAAGTTTCTCAATTTTTAGGGATTGGTTATTTTAAGGGCCCTAGTTTCTCAAAGGTAATAAACGTCACTCCTGCTAGCCAGCTGGATTCTGCAGAGTCTTTGCATTGTTGCAATTTTACTGGTGATATCAGGCTGGAGACCTCTGTCGCAGATCTAGTGTGGGCTGACAATGCCACTATTGTTGATTCCACTTGCTCTTTTGGAATAACAAAGAGGTTTTAAGGACATTTATTTTCTTTTAAGGATCTTTGTTTTTAAGATCCAATTTCTGGCCAAAATATATGATTTAAATATTAGAAGCATATTTGCTCTAAGGCTGTCTGAAGTATCCAGAATGAGCTGCTTTGCAGTGACTGAACTCAGTGTTATCTGAAGCGTTTTTTTTTCATAAGATTCTGTATTAATTTGGACTATGGAGATGTTGTTTAATTGCAGAATACGTGGTGTTGTGGTTTTATAGAAAGCATATAGTACCAGTCACCTATGGGTATTCAGGTCTAATAGATTGTTCTCATTCAGGAATGTATCATTCAAAGTTAGAGCATTTGGTTCTACGAGTTTTGAGGTACTGGTGGTCGTTTAAGTTGTGATACCACCATGAAGCGTATAGGAGTAACTGAGTACTTATATTGGCGCTTTGATATTGAATCTTTTTAAGAGAGAGTCCTCAAATTGTTCATCCTGCTAGTTTCTTCCTTTGAATTTGTTGTCTTATACTCTGATGATGGAGATAATTGCATTCGGAAATATAGGGACCATTTAACCTTCTTTTGTAGGAGACCTTTTCTATTTTGTATAGTTACCACTTCCTTTTGGGGGCAGGGGGGTCCTTGATTTGTGAAAGACCAATATCAGGACTTTGTCTGCAATTTTGGTAATTGATTAAGTTGCTATTTGATCAATAATATAGTGTATGAATAGATTTTAGTACCAGTCCTGGGATTTCTTGTGCCTTTTGCTGGGCTTCCAAGCTTCAGTGTCCTTATTTATGACACTTCCCTCTTAGGTCCTCACAGTCTTGTCATTCAGAAGCATCAGGTAGGGCATATTTTCCTTATTTTCATTCTTTTTTGTTGTTATAAATTGGGTTGTTGGTTGACTGGGAGGGTGTGCCCTGGTCAAGCAGCAACCACAGTCCTGGTCAGAGTAAAGAACAAGCCCACCCCAAATTAACCTATGATCAACCACCTGGTAGCTTGGCACAGAAAATTCTGTCTTAACACAGAGGCAATATGCCAAGAATTTGTGCAACACCGTAGACAGATAAAGATTGAAAACACCACAACAACAATTTTATCAGAAGAACAGGAGTTAATAATTATTAATGAATAAATGGTAAAATAGCCCCTAAATGCATAAAGAGTGAACCGGGGATATCTGGTCATGCTGGACTGCTTCACAGTCAATATTTCAGGCCGATCGCGATGTAGCCGGGGTTGGTTACAGTTCTAAATAAGTCCCACTGAAGGTTTACCTTCATAAGTGTTGTGCCAAGAGTCCCGTTCATGTTGGAGGAGGCCACAGGGAGCAAGGAGGGCATTGCTAGCAGTGGTCGGCATGGTACAAGGTACAGGCCGGACATCGCGGACAGGCGAGCTTGAGCCTCGTGTTGTTGGTTCGCACAGGCGATGGATGTTTGTTGTGCAAACAGACAGACTTGCGGTGTCTTGAGCTGAGTCTCTGTGCAGACGACGAGTTTCCCTTGTGAAGTGGCCTGTTTCAATTGCGAGGAGCTCAAAAGCTTGCATTTAAGAGCTCAAGAGCCACACCAAAGTCCCAGCACTGATAGTTACCTCATAGGGGGTTGGAAACGGAGTGAGACAGGTCTAGGATCTGTGGGGGAGCCAGGGTCCAGCTCCTCCCTCCCATCCTGCCAGTGATGGCCGAACCAGTCACACCTAAGCTCCGATTGTGAGTGGCTGTCTAGGACCAATACACAAAGCCCATCTGCCAACTACACTCAGTCATGTGATAAGAAGCAGGCTGCAGACACCAAATGACTAAGGGCCACATGTATCAAATTTGGAAATTGCGATGACCGAATTGCTATTTTCTGAGAATCGCAATTTCCAATGTATGAAACTCCATGATGTTCATATAGTAATTCCCAGTGGGTCACAAATCGACCTATATCATTAATATTAATAAGGTAGATTGCAATTTGCGACCCCCTAGGAATCGCTAAAATCACGAGGATGGTGGCCTGCTGGGGACAGCAGACCACCATGTCCGTGATTGCTTTTAAATAAAGTAATATTTTTTTTTTAATGTAGCTCGTTTCCCTTAAAGGAAAACGGGTTGCATTTGAAAAAAAACAAATGAAAAGATTTCACTTCATATTGTAAGATCAGGCAGTGGTCCACAGGACTACTGCCTGCTCTGAAAAAACGTTTTTACAACCATTCCCAAAGGTGAAGGGGTCCCTTAGGGACCCCTTCTCATTTGTGAATGGGTTACCACCTCCTTGAAGTAGGTGGTAAAATGAAAAGGTCTTGCGACCCCATTAACGGTCACAAAACATTCATACATACCATTAGGATTCGCAATTTGGAAGGGATGCCTTAAACATGCCCTTTCCAAATACAGAATCTCAAACCCATTTTGCGATTACCGAATCGCAAAATGGGTTTTGATACATGTAAAAAGCCTTTTTAGCATTCGCACAAGTTTGCGACTGCAAAGATGGATGATACATGTGGCCCTTTGGCAAGAAAATGCCAACTTTATAAAAGTGGAGTTTTCCAAATAGCAATTTAAAATCTGACTTCATCATAAGTTAGGATTTTAAATAGTGATTTCAGAGACACCAAACTTGGAGGGGTCATCTCTTCCCATTTGGAAATTACACTTAGAAAATGTAGTAAGGCAACTCCAATGTTATCCAGTGGGAGAGATAAGCCTTGCAGTAGTGACAATTTTAAGAGATTTTCTCTACCAGGACATGTAAAACTTAAAAGTACATGCCCTACTTTTTAAATACACTGCACCCTGCCCTTGGGGCTGTCCAATGTCTGTCTACTTTATGGGTGACTTATATGTATTAACAAGCATTGGCATAGCCAATAGGTCTCGCTTTTGGGACCTTATAAGTATTTAGTTTTGCAGCGCAATATCCTTGGTGCAACAACATCAGGTGTTGCATGGCTAAACCTTGTACCGTATAAGTGTTTAGCCATGCAACAGTTGATGTTGTTGCACCAAGGATATTGTGCTGCAAAATTAAATACTTATAGGGCACACATGCAGAGAAGGCTAGAGAGCGAGAAATACATAAATTGGGTTAAACACAGAGGAGGTGGTAACAGAATGGGTGGTGGAGGGAGAGCCATAGAGAGCTAAAGAAGAGCGGGGGGCATAGAGGAGGGTACAGAGATATGGAAAAGAGCTGAGTGAGGAGGCAAAAGCGTGTGGGTGGGGGGACGTAAGGAAAGACGCAAATAAAGGCAAAGATTGAGGAGGGAATGGTACAAAATGTGGAGGAGTGAGTGGGGAAGGTACAACGGGAGATGAAGGAAGTGGGGTCGGTAAGGGGTCGGGAGGAGTGAGTTCAGAGACAATGGAAACATTATTGAAAGAGGGGAGGAATGGTAATAATCGAAGAGAGAAGAAAAGTTAGAGGAGCAAAGAGACAGAGATAACAAGAGACAGAGATAACAAAAGATAGGTGCATGTAAAGAAATCAGGAGGAAGCTAAATTGGTGAAGCGGACATATGGGAGGGAGAGAAAAGGGGAAGAATGAAAATAAAATGGGACAGAATTTTTGGCGTAATCCACCCCTGAATGCGAGAGAAGGCTCAGGTGGACACAGGCCAGATTCTCAGGCGCTGTGACCGCATTGAGCTGTCATCTGGGTATAGCTCTTGGGCTGCCTGTGACAGCGGCTATGGCTGTATTAAATGCAAGGGGAGAATCGCTGCTGGAAGACTTCTGTCCTGTTTAAACCCAGCATGGCAATTTACATCAGTGAAGAACGGGTATTATAATCGACACAAGACAGTGAAGTGTTGGCTCTTCCCAAGATAGTCAATGGGGAGAGAACAGAACTACTTACTGTTATTGGAAGCGTTGGCAGAAGAAGACACAATACTTGGGATCATGCCCAAGTAACACTGGCACGATTTCCCATAAGGCTGGTGGGCCCCACCACTTGTACTCCCATATCACACTACTCCACTCCAAGCTTATTCGCAGCTATATGCTTACCAGTGCAGCCTGGAAGCAGGCCCTTTGGTATACACATACAAAATACTTCCAACGCCGGCCACACAACATTCTCGAATTTATCTCCATTCACATCCCAACTCTCACAAACCGATGCGTACTATGTCTCGCTCCTTTTCGCCTCACTAAACGCCAATAACGATAACGAAACACGTAAGACACTGAAACAATACAAACACGAGTCACAAGAAGAGCACGCTTTTCACCCAATACTCCCCAGAAGTAGCATGTTATCACTCTGCAAATGCCCGTTGTTAGGGTTTCGAAGAGCTATACAGATAAAACTACAATGCAATAAAGGCAGTTCTCTATCGAGAAGAGAAACAGGAGCCTTAGTTATGTACTGTCATTGTCTGACAGCTGTCACTGTTTAATAACGACACAGGAACGTATTTACTGATCACTGGGGCCAACTAAAAAGGGAGCAGGTTTGTTGCTACCAGTCATACCTTAGTGGCATGCTTGCACCATGTACCGGTGCGGCCGGCAGTTGCTGCATGAGGACCGAAGCAGAGGAGTCACAGAGAGTGGACATCTCGAATTGAGACAGGAGGGCGCACACACCAAGAAACTTCAGAGCAATGAGCACTTGGTGGTTAAACATAGGTTGTTATGGAGCACTCTAAATAGGTAGAACATATCACATAAATTAGTGGTCACAAAAGGGTTTTTGATATAGGGAAGCGATGTACGCTGAACAGGAGCAAACGACCACCCTATAAGGGGGTTATAAAAGGCAGACGAAATATCGAGACTTAGGAGACATTTCATAGGGCCGGATACGCTGAAATAGGCTGAGAGGGAGGGCACTCAATAGCGTAGAAATATCAACTTTTCAAATGTTTTTGTATGGTGCTTAGTTCTGGTGCTCGACTGTTTCCAAGCATACGACATTTTGACAAATAAGGAAACAAAGACACATTTCCAGTTAGGTTAGGGTATCAAGTCGGAAAGCCAGGTTTGGAAGTCTGTCCGCACAGTAAAGTACACATTGGATGCTATTCTGTAAGCCCAGGTTCCTCTCCAACTCCAAATTGGTCCGGCCAGAAATGTGTAAACTGGTGATCAGAGGTTCCAGGAGGGTCGAATACGAAGAACGATAAGGCAGACAGAACGTCTGTAACTCACCTCCACTGGAAATGCGCCGGTAGGACGTTATTGTTTGGTACACGCGCCATTCGCAGAGTGACCATAGAGACTGAAGAAAGACTCCACCACAGCTGTTTATATAGGAGTGTGTACATACATTGTATTGATGTGGTTGAAGGAGTCTAAAACTGAGTTTTGGTGGAGAACTAGAGGCTACGTTTCTCTGTGAATGGGGTAACAAAAGGGAAGTAATAGCGATGCCGTCCGTGTCGTAGACATAGTGAAAGCTATTCTTACAGTAGTTCTATTTGTTTGACCTCGGTCGTACCGTGCGCATAGAAATAGGACTACAATTTGACAAAAGTGAAAGTGATCGCGCTCCAGATGGCGCCTCGGGCGCTGTAAGCTGGTGGCTGCGCGCGTGCACGCGTGCCTAACCGCAAGTGCTAGGCCAGCAAAAGCGTGTGGTAGCACTTTTAAAACCCCACTTACTAAATGTCTCGCAGAGCAGCGCATGTGCTGGCTCAGGCGAGACCTAAAAAGGTAGGTTTGGGCCTGGCAAAAGGTTTATTTTGCCAGCTCGAAATGCAATTTAAACTATACACACACAGGCACTGCAATGACAGACCTGAGATATTTACAGGGCTCTAAGTGGGTGGCACAATTAGTGCTGCAGGTCAACTAGTAGTGTCCAATTTACAGGCCCTGAGTACATGTTGTGCCATTGTACAAGGAACGTTTACAAGTAAATTAAACATGCCGATTGGGTATAAGCCAAATCTACCATGTTTTAAGGAGTGAGCATATGCACTTTAGCACAGGTTCGCAGTGGTAACCTGCTCCGAATCCTAAGGTCAACAAAAATAGATTTTAGCAAAATAGAGCAGAGACAAAAGGTTTGGGGGAAGACTACCCTAAAGCTGACAGGTGTACCACTTGTAACAAAAAAAACTCTTAAATGCTTGACAAAATATGTAGGGGTTTTGCTATTGTTAGTAATATTTCTTGCATGCTGTTCACATAAGATAATCAGGACCACTCCTCTTCCTGGGTTTGTGAAGTAATAATTCCTTGACAGGCATGGAGTCTACACAGTGTAGGAACCATAGTTCCTAGGAAACAATAGTGTATTTAGTTCAGATTGCGTACACTCCATAATCAATAGGCCAGTATGTTCTGGGCTTGTTTTCCCCAGCCAGGGGACCTATGATTAAGGAATATCTGGTATAGCACAGAAAAGAGTGGGATTTATTTTTTCTTTTTACTTTGGCAAATTTCAAGGAATGTTTTTGCGTGAAGACCATTCAGTTATCTTGGATCTTTTGGGTCATTGCAGACTGTGAATAAAGTTAATTTGGTGGATAATTTCCCTACCCCTTTGTTGGATATTGGAACCAATTTAACTAGCCCCTTGTCCTTCCTGGTGATCGTTACCCTTATTTAAGCTTCTCCCAAGCAAATCTGTAATAGTTTTATTTCTAGTAGATTGCGGGACACCCTCAGCTTGTTTTTCCATTGCTTTACTTAACATCATATTTTCCAGTAGCATCGATAGTTTATGCATTTCCATATTAAATGTGGTGGTGCCTTGGTTATGTATGTGCTTGATGGAGAATATGGATGTCATACCCAAATTTTACTTAATACCTCTAAGAACTAAGAACCGTTTCCTCAGCAGATCCAGATCCAAGATTCTGGTGCGTAGTCCCAGCCTCTGGGCTGAGTTGTGTTTTCGCTGTCTTGAAAGCCACAATGTTGTTGTGCACAGTCAGAGAGAAACATGTGGCCCAAATCCAAGTCTAATTCAAGACCCCAGATTCTGGGTGTTGGTCCTTTCAATAAATCAGTGGGATTAGACAGAAAACGTTTGTAAATACACAGCAAGTGCAATGGCATTTTTTTCTTGAAGCCAGGAAAGCTTCAGGATGCAGTAGCCAGATGCTTTCAAAGTTG
The DNA here is from genome assembly GCF_964204655.1 of Triturus cristatus. NCBI lineage: Eukaryota > Metazoa > Chordata > Amphibia > Caudata > Salamandridae > Triturus > Triturus cristatus. The sequence continues at coordinate 1,042,850,113 of NC_140590.1, read as the reverse complement.
TAAGAATTAAATATTTTGTTGCCCCTGTTGCTTAAGTTCCAATGTTTAGAGACAAAAATCAACTCACCACTCCACTCATGTTGACACTAGCCGTACTGCCACCACATGCTATAATGGCGCTCCTTACTCAATTAAGTTCTCCACCAGTAAGTCTACCAAGACGTCTTGGGTCATGGTTCCTTTTCTGGTCCTCTACCCACTAGACTCTGCCCCCATTTTCCCCTTCCTCAGACTCCCTGGCTAGGAATGGAGCCACGCGAACTCCGAAGCATGCTGGGGGATGCTGAGCTCACTGACCACACCAAACCAGTATGGTGTAATGTGTTACAATGCAGTGGAAAGCAGGTCATAAAGTGGGGCCTACATGAGGAGCTGAGTTGCAGAGATGAGCTGTAGCTGGTGTGGGTGCACATTAAAGGGCAGAAGCTTGATGGTCAATTCTCGAGATGTAGAATGGGAATGGAGTTTTGCTATGGCAGTTCATGCAATCACCACAGTCAATAATTATCTGAGATGCACTTCTAATCCATGTCTCTGTATGTGTAGCAGCTGTTGTATTGCTCCAACCATATGAACAGTGCATTGTCTAAGAAAAGAAGGCTGGTTAGGCATAGAAGCTCTTGGTCCTCTTTTACATTGTTACAACTGTTCAACCGCTGATGCTTAAATTTGCTGGGCCAAACCTGAGATGGTACAGAGTGTACTGTTGCTAGGATATCGGAATGGCTCCGGTAGCAACTGGTAATTTTACATGTTACATTCAAGTATTGCCATACCCTGCCTAAGGGAGCATTGCTTATTGTGCTCAGATTGGACCCTTTTACATAGCTGGCCAGTGTGGGGTTGGTGAAAGAAGAGGTGAGGTAGTTTTCAATCCACTAATTAATTGTATGCTCACAACCACAGATGGGAAGTAGTTTTCAAAATGTATATCCAGGTCGGATATTTGTGGTTAAAAACACACAATTTACAGGTATAGTTGCTACTCCTTATATGACTGATTGTAGTTTGTCAACAATATCAAACCAACATTTATCGCAAATCCCCTAGGACTCTGCAACACAGTTTGTGGCGTTTCTTCTGAAAGGAGATGCCTGCAGTAATGCTAAGGTATGCAGCAGATTCTTTCTTGCGGTTTCTATATGTTTTGAACAACAATACACGTTTAGTCTGGTGGTGGCTAACCTGGCCACTGTTGTCCTCTAATTGTGGAGTAAATCTACCAATATGTCAGGCAATGCAGCGCAGACACCAACATTGCTGCACTGCATTTTTTGAAAAGGAAAGAGCATAAAAGTGCCATATCTACTAAGATAAGGCACTGTTTCTCTCTCCCCCTGTGCCGACACACTTAGAGCATGCTGTGAGCCATGCACACACCCTTGCACTAAGGGTGTTTGTGTGATGTCTAGCATAGTTTTTATACTTTAAAAAAAACTAATAATATTGAGAGTTGATTGCGCAGTAGCACATATACAAAAGTGCTTATGATATTCAATGTTTTGTTTGACACATTTCATCCAACATGCATGATTAATCAATACAGTATACTCCATATGCAAAAAGAGGGTATATTTTGAAAACGAGATATTAAAAAACACCTATTGCACATTGTCCAATAAGAACTACAGATAGCAAAATTAAATAGCGACCCCTTTGTATTTGCTCTTAATTGTCCACTGGCTAACTTCCTATAGACTTCCAGCACGTCTTAAACTTTCCATACGAGCCCGATCGTAAGGCATACCGTTTCTCCAATTCTCGGACTTTATGCAATTTGGACTGCCAATAGTGAAATGTAGGTATGTTCTCGCTTTGCCAATTCTGGAGTATTAGTGATCTCGCCACTAGGGCCATCATATATAAACCCTCTGCTTGTGTAGTACTAACAATTATGTTTGGGAAGCACCCAGGATTGCAATATATTTATCGATAGTTATCCTAGGACCTAGCTTATATCTACAACATTTTCAATTGCTTCCTAGAATTGTTTAATCTTTGGACAGTCCCAGACAATGTGAGTCCATGTACCTCCCTCTTCTACTGAACAACGAAAATATCTATCCTCAATCTGGGGATATATACTATGCAGACAGGTCAGGGTCCCATGTAATAACCATTTGGTGTAAAATTGCATTTTCAGAAAATTGGTGCCTCTTAGTAATGTTATGTGGAATTTATTAATTCTGTTCCAGACTGCCCTTGAAATATGTAGGCCTTCTTTTGCTTGCCATTTATCTCAAGCTTATCCATAGACCTTCTTAACCTTATGCTCGTTGAGAATTTCTAACCAACTATTGATCTACATCTAAATGTTTCTAAATGAGCCTCACTAAGTTTTAATTTTGCACAGAGTGTGATCGGGTCTATATTATCTAAAAAAGTGCTTAATTTGAAGGAATGACCATTTAAGTGTATCTTTAAAATGGCTCAAGTCACACTCTATCTCTGCCCATTTTTTCAAGTATCAATGATAACAAAATCTCCCACATATTTATATCTGTTCTCCTCCAATTTCCTCAAAAGATTAGATTGGATCAGCCACTGTTTCCCGACGTAGAGGTCAACCAGACTTGTGGATCCATTTATCATAAACTTAACTTAAATATACTTAAATTTGGGCTTTTTGTTTTAAAAACCACTGGAAGACCTTATAGCGTACTTTTTATTTTTGATTTTTCACAAGCCTTATAGGGTTTAACATTTTATATTCCCTCAAAATTATTTTTATAAAGAAAGTTTCTGTGCAAAGTGGATTGAGGTGATAAAATAATCTGTATGTGTTATGTGCAAAATTCGCATAGTAAAATTCCCTTAAATTGGGAAGGGCCATTTCCTCCTTCCTTAATCAGATTACTTAAAGTGGCTAGTGCTAATCTTGGTGTCTTGTTGGTCCAAATAAAATATGAAAATGGCCCATCTAATTCTTTAAAAAGAGACATTTGTAATGCGCAAGGGATTGCTGAGAATAGAAAGTTAAATAATGGTAAAATAATTTAATGGTAAAATTGACATTCGTACCAGTGCTGCCCGGATTTATACTTGAAGGGTACTATTCCAGAACACAATACTATGCTTAGACATAATTTAAAACTTTCTCTGACATCCGATGTGTGCTCTATGTTTCAGCACGCATGCAATTATGAAAAAGATGGGAGACATAGAAACATAAGTGTTTTTAATGCCTGCCTGGTGTTATTTGTGAGCACAAATCCCTATCTACATTTTTGTTAGCTGAAGTTATGCATCAAAACCCATGTTTGACTCCTAGGAATGCCCATAGTCCACCCACGGGACACCCCCTTGACACACAGCAGCACCAGTGTTACTTTGCATTACTTTAGGGCTACTTTCCAGAGTAAATACCCTTTAACCCTTGAAAGTCAATCCCATATTAACAGTTTTTCAATGGGTTGATCCACTTCTGCAAACCAGGTGCAAATTGTTAGTAAATCTGCCCTGTGTCTCAAAGATATGGGCCCTATTTCTAGAGAAGGATTCACCTCATAGTCTGGTGCAGACTTCGCAGATGTACTACAGCTCTATGATACCCATTTGGTCCACAATTTACAAACCGTATAAATAAATCACACTATGCTTCCTTATACATTGACTCCGAGTACTGGGTCGGTTATCCTGCTTCTTGTAACTTCTGGTAGGTTTTCTGCGATCTAAGCTGCATACATCTCACCCTGTTGCATTACATTTGATTTTTAAGCATCACACAAACGAGTCACATAAACACATCACAGAGCAATCAAAAAAGATACTGTCTAAGATTTCTTTATATAGTCATAGTGCAATACGTCACTGATGTATACAACACAGTCCTGAGTCGGGTATCTTTCACATTAATAGTACAAATCGCTTGTGAGTTAGGGATATCATATTTATTTAAACAATTTCATCAACGTGATAGAAAAGACATAAAAGACAAAAAAAAGTTCACGGACTATTGCACACATCCTAAGTACGTACACACACACACACACACACACACACACACACACACACACACACACACACACTTTCAAACAGGCAGACACTGACTCAAACATACTCAGACATTCCATCAAAGAACAATACATTAAATAGTGCCAAACACAGTCTTATAGTACAAAACAGAAATACATAAAGACATAAAACAATATCAGATGCTGTGGAAGGTCCAGATTAAGTTGATTATCATTCTATAGAACTTGGGTAGGTTTTCTACGATCTAAGCTGCATACATCTCACCCCGTTGCATGACGTTTGATTTTCAAGCATCTAACGAACGAGACACATAAACACATCACACCAATTTAAAGAGCTCTGTAGAGTCAGGCATAAGTGTCATTCATGGTCTGTGTTGATAATGCCATAAATCATAGCCTTCTGTCATCGGAGGTGAGATAAGCAATAGTGCTTTTAAACTCAAATGGAGCGCAGGGTCAGACTGGGACAGAAAATAGGTCTGGGCACCAACATAAAACTGACCTCCATTGGTGAATTAAATAGCTTAAAAAGGGGCCCATGTTTGCAAATTGGGGCGATTTTGAACTTCCAAAGACACTCTGTATAAGTGTTTTGCAAGTGATGGAAGACTGCAAGGATTTGATCTTGTTGCAGGCAATGTTTGCTTTGAAATCAGGAAAATCAACTGTAAAACTGAAGACCATAAAACAGGGCCAGTGGCAGCCAAAAAACCGGCCCACACCACCCTGACTTTTCAGTCCAGCCACTCAGCACTACCAGATTGCCCGAATAGGCAAGTACAACCCTGCTGGATCTCTTAGTTCGGAAAATAAACTAGTAAATATTGTGACTCGGCAACATTTCATCACCGTGTAATTATTTAAGGCAACCATTTTCTGGAATTTATGTATTATTGAAACGTGGAACATTCGTTTTTTTCATTTTATATATATTTATCAGTAAACAAGAAGATATAAAATACAGAATCATACATAACAAAAAAAAAACTTCTAATAAAAATGCCTAAAACACCGTGGACCCTGCCCAAGAGTTATTTTGAGGCTTTTTTAATTACAGTTCACCACTTTCTGAAGGATGTTTGTGCATGCTTGAAGGTTGTGTTTATTCGTGACTGTTGAGTAGCCCCGTGTTATGGCCCTGAATGCTATTTTCAGGACAATGTGAGACGTCCATAACGGAATATACGCAGGGTCATGTTCGCGCTATAGAAAACACTAAATAAATAAATAAATGGTAACGGGGCATCAATGCACGGTTGGGCCCGTAATTGCCCCCAGGCAATTCAGCAACAAGTGGGCATTGGAGAGTGTTTCTTCATTTTGAGAGTAGTATGACCTGAAGTGCATTTTAAGAGTAAAGTGGGTAATGCAGAGATCACGTGTGGCAACAGATACCATGCTTTTGGGAGAGATTGATTGTGTACAGGATATTGGGGCATATTATCAAGGACGGCATTAAAATTATCGCCAGTTTAGCAACAGGAAACTGTCGCTAAAGCGGCGATAATGGGCTTGATAATATGCCCTTGAGAATTCCAATAGAAGCCCAGGTTCTGGTGTGAACATGGACTTCTATTGGAATTCTCTGCGGCAAATTATCGAGCCCATTATCGCCGCTTTAGTGGCATTTTTCTGCCGCTGAAGCGGTGATAATGTTAACGCAGTCCTTGATAATATACCCCATTAATCGCAATTTTAATATCAAGCAGACTGAAGAATTGGATGGAGTCCTGCCTGTGAGAAATGACATCCTTTTGACACTTGTGGAAGTAAAATGGTACACCAGATGAACTTTGAGAGATCCTAAAATTTACCTCAATCAGAGTTCCCACATTTCATCGGATCTGAAATGTTGTTGAACCCCAGTTTCATGAGGCAATGTATCTCCCCATTATGGCACCTCGCAAAGCATCAGAAATAGAATTCATAAAATATTTAAGATGAATTAAATGGGTGCAATCAATAATTGATTTCTAGATCAATGATAAGATAAAGAGTTGTATAGCAGAAGTTAATTTAAATTGGTAAGAGTCAATTCCATGAAGGTTCTCAAAAGAAAGTTACACAGATTATAAAAAATCTGAATAATTCCCAAATGGGCAACAAAACCAGGAAAGAAACGGAGAGTATACCTAGAACAATAGGAAAGTCTTCTGACTCCTTCCCAAAATCAAGGGGGATTTATTTAAAATATATTGCATATGAAATTACAGAGACTGCAGACTCACGGTGGTGTGCGCAAATGTAGAATTTCTTCAGCAAATCAGAGCACATGAAAGTTAAACATCATATTGCCTTAACACCTAAGCACTAACCACTACACAAATGACTATTCAGCACCCATTATGCTAATGCCGTCCGGAGATGCTAGAACATAACTAGATATATGAACAATAATGTGTTGTGTGGCTGAAAGGAGCACAGTGACCTAACAGAAGAGCTTATAATTGTTTCAAATCGTGTCCAAACAGGGAAAAGTTCAAGTGCAGACTAACAGTGGAAATAAACCATTGCATCTCGCCTTGACTGCATGCTGCATAGTTTGCAAGGAAAGAAGGTGGGGGGTGACAGGATGAGTAACACAGATTACTTCCATCTTGGACAAAATGGCGTTTTCACAAAAATGTGGCCAATTTAACATACATCATAAAGACACACTTATACACATCATAGAAAAATTGTTCCAAAAGCAATAAACTACATCAGTGTTTACAGTAAAATCGAGTGTGAAAATGCATTCAGCTCTTCTGCACAAAATTAGAAAATCTGAGAAAACTCTTACACCCAGTCCTAGAGGGTGAAATGTGAATACAGGAAGTGCATGCAATCGATTAACAGAGGATCTATGGTATGTTACATTGGTGTTATACCACAATATCGTAGTCGAAACATCAACCTACAGATATGACCAAAATATCAACATTCAAAATATTATCACACTGTGATACACTTACCTTGGCAATTTTTTTGCTAGTTGATATTACTATCATGATAAATCTGTAGGTTGATATTATAACCACAGTATTGCGACATACAGCTGTTTCGAGTGGCACCGCCCCTTTTGTGCAGAAGTAAAGGCACTGATTTGAGAAGAATCAAGACGTTTGCTACTTCTGAGGCTGCGACCATTAATCAAAAAGTGACCTCTTCTGATGGTAAACCTCGGATACTTGTGGTGTGACATCTCATTTCCACTCATTATGTCTCCCTGTTTTATTTGCCCCCGGTGACCTCAGACTTGTAAAGCGGATGTGATTGCATGGAATGAGGAGTCCACTTGTTCGCCAAGTACTTCCTGAATGAACCCTTGCCCTTCAGACGTGAAGATCTGGAACATCTCCACTGGTGCAGGATTGCGTCATAGAGTTAAGGCAGCAGCTGAACTGTGTTGTATGCGTGTTTTAAAAAGTATTCTATTTTCTAATAGTGGGCCCCCTGGGCACCTTTCACTCAAGTTGAGAAAAGAAATACGCATTCTCATAAAAAGAGCATATTTCGCCTACTGTATGGTTGTCCCCTGAGTTATGCTGCTGTACAACATGATATGACACAATATGACACGGCACCACATTTCACACCACATGTGCATCGCCTCAAGCAATGTGTGACATATTACTACACTCCAGTTAACATACATTGACATGAATTACAATGGCAATAAACAGCAACATAATAACAATACAACCTAACATCAGTACAACAAAACATCTCACATCATATGTGGCACTTGACACTACTCATATCACATTGCAAGGTCTCACCTAATGATAGTAAACAACAACAGAATCAAAACAGAAACTAACAACCAAACAACCCAAGAATATATCACCATATGCGAGACATGATACCTCTTCATGCAACAAACGCAAAAATGTTATGCAATCATATAATTTAAAAAGCAAGAATTGGCAAAGCCAATAGGTCTGGCATCGACTACCAGCCTTTTATCTTTGTCAGTTGTTTTTTGCTTTGTCATTGCTTTTGATCTTTGTAAAACTATTGTTGGGGGTGCCGCCAGACACTCACAAATATAAAAAAAAGAAATTGGCTTACGCTGACTCTCACAAATATAAAAAAAGAAATTGGTTATGCTGACTCTTGTAAATATAAAAAAAAGAAATTGGCTTACGGTGACTCTAACAAATATAAAAAAAGAAATTGGCTTACGCTGATTCTCACAAATATAAACAAAAAATTGGCTTACGCTGACTCCTAAATATAAAAAAACTAATTGGCTTACGGTGACTACCACAAATATAAAAAAAGAAATTGGCTTACGGTGACTCTCATAAATATAAAAAAAATAATTGGCTTATGCTGACTCTCATAAATATAAAAAAAGAAATTGGCTTAAAGTACATGCATACATATATTGTTGTAATAGTCCCTGGTAAAGAATGGAACTACTTTGTGTTTCGATGTATTGCTTGCAAAAGAGCAGAATGCTCTCACTCACAGTGAGGTTAGCCTAAGCCTGAAGTTAGATGACCCTCTGCAACATGCTTTATGCTGTATTGGGCGAATAAAATGTGACAGAGACAACAACACAACGGATGAGGAGGGCTGGCTGAAAGCCACTGTGAATAAGTATATTATACGTATAATTTTAGTGAAATCAGGCGTCTTCAGCACCAGACCATAAAATGACATTATAGCAAGACAGTGTATATTCATTTCAGGTCCCTTATCCTAGTAAATGAGATGGTTTTTCTCACAATGAAATCCTGTTTTTTCTGTTTGAAGACCCAAATCACAGAATCTGTCTATAATGTTCTTGTAAGGCTAGCTCATGGCCGTTCTCTGGCAGACCATGTATCAAAATTACATGTAATCACAATTACCAGATATTATACTTGGGACAGTAGGACGATATTCAGAGACCATTTTACAGACACCTTCCTTCGCATTGGTCCTTAATACATCTTCCACCAGTGCTAAAATAATGTTTATTGCAAAATATGTTTCCTGCAAAGACATCCTGGGGACGTTCTAAAAGCTTCTGGAGGAATGCATTCCACCCACTGCTTGCCATTGGATTTTTGTTTTGTCACTCGCAGATGCCTTCTTTCTATTCACTGTTTCTATTTGTTTTAGCCCCTCTTTGCCCCTCGTGTGAAGCATAGCCTTTTTACCTCCTCTCTGGTTGGCTTCTTCATTTGTTTAACAAATGTTTGCGTTTCAGGAACTCTCTTTTTCATTTTCTTGCAGCACTTCATAAGAGTGAATGCTTTATCGAGCAGTTTCCCTTGAATGCTTCTCTCAGTCATGATTGGTTTTCTTTCTGTTACATTTTTATTGTTTTTTGGCCAGGTGAGGTTGCTGAGAACAGTTAGTTAAACCCCTTTACTGTCTTTTTGATAGCTTGGGTTGAGCAACCGCCTCCCATTAATGTTTCAGTACATATTAAACATTGATTTTCGGACTATAAAAGAGACACATGCTTTTATTTTAGCTTTATCATGGTATAGAAAGGGCCAAAGGGCTACAGGGCTCTAGCTGAAGTTTTACAGGGAGCTAATTTAATGCATACTGCAGACAGTGGGAGTTCTACTCAGTTTTTGCTTGCATATAATTAAGGATGTTTATTTTTGTTTCCATAGTCATAAATTAATTCAAATCACTAGCCACCCAAGGTTCTGGTTTATTTTAGTGTGCCTGTACAAAATGTGGGGGAAAAGGGTGTGTGTTTATTTTTCAGTTGTCACTTGCTGCATCTTTTTGTGTGCAGCCCACCCCGGGATGCCTTGGGTCCTTTTTGTGGTGGCATTGATGTCGTTAGAATATTCTACAATGTACTTTCTAACTACTTTTGCGCTAGTGTGAAATGAGAACTCGGGGAGCAGCCGACCGCAAGGAGGTCTGCCTCCCTGGGGTTTTTAGGTAAGTGGAGCAGTCCAGTGACCGCACCAGGGTTTTGGGCTCTTTTTGAGCTACTTTCGTCGCCCATCATATGTAAGCCTGCCATATTGGGTGCCAACCACCATTTTGGTATGATAGCATGGGGGCTGGTACTTTGGGTTATGGGTTTGGGTTATTGGTATAGGTGCGCAAGGGAAGCTATATGTTCAGGTTGTCACTTGATTCAGGTGCACTGGTGGTTGGCTGAGAAGTTGCCATGATTTACAGAAGTTCATTGTGTGTCAGCGGCAGTTCAGGCTGAAAGGGAACAGGTAGGAAGTTCACGCCTGGACAACATAGGAAGTTCTAGGTCATGTAGGAAGTTGAATGAGGTTTAAAGAATAATTGAGGTAGGAAAAGGGAATGGATTAGAGGCCCCACTTACAGTTGATCAGATCTGATGTAAGTATGTTATTGAGGTTTTAAGTTCTTATGGGGAGGGTTAATTTAGAGGTAGAGGTAGTTTATCATACGTGATTAAAGATGTATAGTGAGGTTGTAGTTTTGTAAGGCAAAGGCCCAGTTTATGTTGTAATGTGCACCTGTTTCAATAAAGTAGCCTTTTTCAAACAATGCTGGTGTCAGTGGTCTGTGCTCCCCCCACACCTTCCTCCATATGGGCAGTGGCTAGGTCTCTATGTGGCCCTGCTTGTCTGCTTGTTTATGTCCCTTACCTGCTTAATCTGGGGGTGCTTTGATGCAGGTTATGCACCTTATTGAGCGCTGTTTAAAACATGGCCTTTGGCTTTGATTTAGTTCATCACATTTTCAGTTAAATTTATTACCATGTGAATTTTCAGATTTTGACATGGTGTTGCTTTCCAAGTCAGTTTACTATTTCATGTTCTGTTGTAAGTTAGGTGTTATGTTATGTATTATTTAACATGTCAGATGTGTTATTCTGCAGAAAATACTCCCACCCAGGCTGAAATTCTAAAAAATATAATGTAATGTAAATATGTGTAATGAAAAATGTGCAAACAGTACGAGCGAGCGTAGCGTGCTGTCTAGCAAATTTTGAATGCACATTCCCACATTCTTGTTACTGTACACTCACTGACACATAAACACAAGCACAAATACACATGTACGAACACAGCATCACACACATTTGCACAAAAAAGTTCTAATGTAAGCGCCTCAAGCTTTAGATGTGCAAATTGCAATAAAAATGCCCTCTGTAAAGCGCCTTGCTGCTTCTTGCAGCAGATCTGCGCTATATAAAATGTCTGGGATAAAAAAACTAATATGCTACATTCCATATATATCATGCTGCTAGTTCCAGATTGGGTTCAATGCTATATGTAAAGCGGCTACAAAGAGAAGTTAGCATTCACGTTACCCCTTCGTCCATGCTCCTCCAATCAGGCCACGCTCTAGATAGCGGTATGTGTTGCTGTGAGTGCAGCGATGATGAAGATGTCACCTGCTCTAGAAGTTTCTACTTGGTTCATATCCAGTAGCAGAGTCTGGAATTATTGAAGGGGGTTGGGGCACTGCCCTGAACACTGAGTGCTACTGCTAAAGGTTCTGTACGTTGAAGAGTCTCTGGAAACAGCCTGTCAGAATACGGAGTGAAGGATTCTAGGTGCAGCTCTGGATCGGAATATGTAGGCTAGCCTAGAACCAGAGCACTTTACCTAATAATATTTCAATTGTAGATCCCATTCACATGCACTGGTGTGGTAAGCATAGGCATCTAGAACCTCCTCAAGGTACCTGAGCAGTGTAGTTTTCTAGATCCCCACTGATTGGTTCCGAACCTTGCACTGTAGCATAACTTGTTCGAACTCTCCAATACCCTGATGCGTCCTGGCCCAGAAAGTCAACCCTTCCAGAACCACAATGCTGACTTTTTTGAGCTCTATAACCCAGTACTTTTTATTGGCCCAGTAAGTCCACCCTTCCGGACCTGTTCTGTGTCATGCAAAATATCTGAGCTCCCCAATGCTGTGTGTTGGCCCAGTAGGTGAACCCTTCCAGAAACCCTTGCAGTGTAATGCGGAATATTTGCATTTTAGAATCCAGTGCTGTGTGTTGGCCCAGTAGGTGAACCCTTCCAGAAACCCTTGCAGTGTAATGCAGAATATTTGCATTTTAGAATCCAGTGGTGTGTGTTGGCCCAGTAGGCGAACCCTTCCAGAAAGCCTTGCAGTGTAATGCAGAATATTTGCATTTTAGAATCCAGTGGTGTGTGTTGGCCCAGTAGGTGAACCCTTCCAGAAACCCTTGCAGTGTAATGCGGAATATTTGCATTTTAGAATCCAGTGCTGTGTGTTGGCCCAGTAGGTGAACCCTTCCAGAAACCCTTGCAGTGTAATGCAGAATATTTGCATTTTAGAATCCAGTGGTGTGTGTTGGCCCAGTAGGTGAACCCTTCCAGAAACCCTTGCAGTGTAATGCAGAATATTTGCATTTTAGAATCCAGTGGTGTGTGTTGGCCCAGTAGGTGAACCCTTCCAGAAACCCTTGCAGTGTAATGCAGAATATTTGCATTTTAGAATCCAGTGGTGTGTGTTGGCCCAGTAAGTCAATCCTTGTGTAACCATACTTCTGAATGTTTGAGCTCTAGATCCCAGTGGGGTGTGACACAGTAAAGCAATGGTACAGAAGGATGCTATGGAGCCCAGAATGCTCCTGTTCTAGTAGAAGCTTGGGTCTATCTCTCTGCTCTGAAGGGCACTGTGAGTAAACTGCACCTGTGACTGCACTTTTCACTGAAGCGCCTTTGAGGTGCGACATAAAGGACAAGTCATTCTGTTCATTAAACTGATAACTCACAATTAGAGTACTCATCCTCTTGTTCCTCATAACAGTTGTAGTACTGCCCAGCTGCACTAATGTTATCATTCCAGTAAGGATGAACAACTGTTTGAGACTATGATCCGGACCTGTGACGTACAGGTTACAGAGGCATCCCAGCAACAGATGCATAAAACTCCTGAGATAACCCACTTGCTTCAGGTAGCTAGAGAAGCCACCTGGAAAGTGGGAAATGTGCAGAGAATGAAGCGCAAGGAACCAGCACCTGCAGTGTATTAGGACAATGCGTGCCTGTGTTGAATCATTCATTCATTCTGTCTGTGAACCTGCTGCTCACCCCGAGCTGTAGACGTAAGGACAATTGCTTTTTAGGTTGAGCGTGGTTTAAAATTGCCCGCACCCACATGGTGCAAGGGGCCCCTGATCTCCTGGGGGCCCCCTCCGGCACTGTGCATGGGCTGGGGGCCACAAGCCTGACCACTTCTGACTGGGTCCAGAGCGTGGGGGGGGCCCCATCCATGTACTTTGCAAGGGGGACCTCAAGTTTCATTACACCACTGAGGTTGAGCCTACCAGATAGTTTGCATGGTTGTGAAAGATCTATTGTAAAGTGGCAATGGACTTAGTGACCGCCAATTGGTTACCTTGGGTTGGCTATTTGCTTGCTTCTTATGCGATGGCTTGCTTTCCTCTTCTTGTCTTTTTCCCTCTCCTGGAGCATAGCCGCTTTATAATCCTTTTGACTGTCTGACTTGAATGCTTACGCTACTCACATTTAACAAAATAGTTTTTTATTTGTCATTCAGCACCACTCTCCATAAGAGTGCATGTATTTGCTGGTTATCTTCCTCTTCTTTTTCTTCACCTCTCAAACATCCCCATGCACTATGTTGCTTCCCACACCTCACAGCTAGTCTGTAAAAGCACAGCAGCAGCAATTTATTTGCCAGGGTACCACTGAAAAGCAGACTTTAAGGTTTTTTTTGTTTGACCTCCTCCATTCCAAATATTGCGTAAAAGCACAAGCTTTGACATACAAAGGCTTTCATGACGTTGGACCAGGGCTATCTGCGGCACTCATTAAGCTGGTGTCCTGGAGGCCAATATATCTGCTCCCTGGCCCAGTGCAGCAGAGCAAATGGCTGAATCCTGTGGAAAGGAAGGCTTTGAGAAAGTTAGGCCCTGTTCAGCATTTCCCTTGACCATCTGACACCCCTTATTCTTTTTTAATTCTGTTCAGAGGTTCTTGAGTGAACGGTTTTTCAACTATCATTAGATACGTGTTTCTTTTCCTGCAGCATTTTTTTTTTTTTTTTTGCCTTTTGAAAACAATGCTTTACAGACAAATACTGTCAAAGCCAACAACTTGGCACTCGCATGATAAAGGCGAAACCTCTTAGCTTTGCAACTGCTTGTTTTATTTAACCGCATGCTGGGAGGGCCAAGCAAAAGGACCATCCCCAAATTTATTGCTGACTTCCTAGCCAAATCGAAGCCCCCACTGCCGTGTTGACATGAGCAGTGGTATCCCTTCCTTGGATAAAGCCATAATGCTGTCTAGATACTAATGCGGGCATTATTGGGACCAAACGATTTGCCAAAACTTTAGGAAAAATAGTAGCGTCTGAATTAATAAGAGAAATTGGTCAATAGGAACTGCACTCCTCTGATGGCTTGTCTTTTTATTTTTACAAAAATACTATATTTGTCATATTCTATGATTCAGGGATGCTTCCACTAGAGCCAATATATTGTATAACTGCCCCCAAAGGTGAGACCATAATGCTCTTAAAGGTTTTATTAAACTCGGCAAGTATGGAATCCTCCCCTGCAGCTTTCCCAGCGGGAAGGTTAGATATTGCCTCAGTTATTTTGTCATGCGAGATTTCATTCTCCATTAAGACAGAGTCTTCCTCACTCAAGACTGGAAGGTCGCTACCCCGGAGGTACTGCTGTAAGTCTTCTTCCTCTGGTGGTGTACTTTGCACATATAGCTTTTGATAAAACCTGGAGAATTGTTCCACAATTGCCTGTGGATGTGTATGCAGGATACCATTTGTCCATTTTATGGCCTTTATCTGGGTTTTAGTCCTGTTGTCTGCTACTTGATGAGCAAGCAGCTTCCCTATTTGTTCCCCATATTCGTATTGTGAGAGCTGGTGCTGGTACATTTCAGTGTTTAATTCAATACCCTTGTCGGTTTCGATCTTCCTTTCTTTTTCGCAGATGATGAGCTAGGCGAGCTAGTTCCAACCTGGCCCGTTGCTGCTGGTTTATTAGTCGCCAATGGCGAAACCTATTTAAGGTGTGTTGCTGTGAATGATGTAGAAGTATTGCTACCTTGGGATACACCGCGCATCTCCTGCGATACTTCGCTGTTTAGGAGAGACACCTGAAATGCCAGCTGTGTTGAGGAATCAGTTCCAAGAATAAGTGCTTCTGTGTCCATGCTATCCCCTATGTATCCAGCCGGTTCTCTGGCTGCTGAGATCTCCCAGCCAGACTTTGTGGCAGTTTCCTTTTGTTCTCAGCTAACACTGCAGCCAGCTTTGCATGCTACAATGTTCCCAGTCTCAGATAGCAATGCAAGCTGATTCATTGTATCCTTAATTTTCTCTGCCTTCTAAACACAGTTTATTGCCCCTTTACAGACCAGGTCCTGCCAGGGACCGACTGACCAAGCATCTTGATATTCATTTTGGCTATGATCCACATTTGCTTAGCCCACTGGAAGTGCCTCTAGAAGTACATCCGCAAATTTGTTTCCTGCTGACTGCTCACCAGCTGAGAACAGATCTGCAGCTTTGCCTGACTGCAGCAATTTTAGCAGTGGCTTACCTTCTCTTGACGTGCCCCTTAAAGTACTCGCCCTCTGGGCTGCCGACAGTAGTTCCTCGGTACCAGCCACCACCGCTGCAGGACCTCCCATATCATTTGCTTTTGTGCGAGCCACACCCGCCCCTCTCGCCACCGTCTTCGGCGGGGCCATTTCTCCACCTCGTAGGAGAGCTGGAGCCGGAGCTGAGGGTAGTCTCAACCAGTGGACTGCTGAGTAGCGTAATCCAATTAGCCAGCGAGTGACCCGGGACGCGTACAGCAACCGTCCGACAGTAGCCATCACCCTCACCAGCATTCGTCCTCGATTTCCTGAGTTTAAACTCTTTAATATCCTATTCAAGATCTGTAGCTATTTTTCTTCTTCTCCTACTCCGTATGTTTTCACCGATCCCAGCCTTTCATCGCTAGGTGTGCAGGAGCTTTCTGTGTGCGTGCTCACCACTGTGGCGTCAGTCCGCTATCTTCCCCCCGTAATGTAACCTTTCTCTCGCTCATTGTGTAGTGGCATTCTCATTTAAAGTGACTGCTTGTGGTGGTTGGTACAATTCTTTAAATTAAATGGTTGCCCTCACGCCTTTAAAATTAAAACGGACCCTAATAGCTCCCACAACTGTTTGCCCATTGTAATTATTAGAGTGCAGTCAGGCCACGCACAGCTGGAAATTACTGAATCATAGACTGAGGAAAAGATTCTGAGGATCTGCGCTCTCTTTTTTGAAGTACATGTGCCCTACCGCCTGTCCATAACCTTTGAAGATAATGCGTGGAATAAAGTGCTTAGTTGTTCTGAAAATGTGCCTTTTTCATTTAAGATTCAGTTGACATATATCAGGACCTTCTTTTCACCAGTCCACTCACACATTCACGCGCCCTGCATTCCATTGTGCACCCCCTGAGGGGTGACAACTCACTCATGCGCTTAAGGCTTCCTTCCTTAATTTTAAATATCTCCTTCATCCCCTTTTTGTTGTGGGTGATACTAGGGTGTAAGAGACTAGTGAAGCATTGTACTTCGTTTGCTTTCTAAAGGATTTCATCTCACCGTGAAACGAGCTCGAAACAGCCATATGTTTATTATAGGAGGGAGAAGGGAAAGATATCCTAAGCCCTAAAGTCAACAAAGATGAAATGCAACTAATTAAGTTAGGTCTAATATTTATATTCCCACCTGCAAATACAGCCTTGCAGGTTTATATTCTGATATTACTCATGCGGCTTTGGTTATCCCAGTTTTTGGTATCTAGGGGTGACTGTTGACTACAATTATGTCTTGACTAAATTCTTCACTGTGGAACCAGGAGACATGGGTTTGTGGCCTCGATTTCCCCAATTAATCAAATTGTTTGAGTCTACAAACATGTCTATGTCCCTTCTGCCTCTATTTCATCGTCAACAGAAATTAGGAACACTTTAATGTAAAATGGATGTTGGTTTTAAACTAAGAAAATAAATGTAAAAAGCTCCAGACTCCCTTTTGGAGTGTACGCTGTGCAGTCGACTTTGTCGAGAAGGGTTTGACTGCCATCTGTCTTGCTCCAGGCATCCAGTCGGTTTCATTCAGCTTACTCGCCAAGCGCACATCTGTGTGCTGAATTTTTACAGCTCTCTTTATTCTGCCTCTGGAGAACTGTTTCCTTCTGACGGGGCAGAGAAAGGCAAGGCAACAGCATGCTGTCGGGATGAACAAGCATTGTCATAGCCAATAGGTCTCGCTTTTTGGACCTTATCAGTATTTAGTTATGCAGCACAATATCCTTGGTGCAACAACATCAACTGTTGCATGGCTAAACACTTATAAGGTCCCAAAGGCGAGACCTATTGGCTATGCCAATGCTTGTTATTATTTGATGCATGATATATGGTGCTCATTTTTATTATTTGATGCATGCAACATATTATATCCGTAGCGCTAAAAAAAAACCAATAAACACAAGTGGATACACCTATAAAGTATGTTTCTGCCTCTTTTGGTGAGAGATAATGCAAAAAAAGAACTCACAGAGAAGTCATAAGAAAATATCATAAGAGTAAAGCTAGGCAAGGTTGCTTTTCTGTAATTTTGAGATTTGTCGAACGTTTCTGGAATTAGCACTAAACTGTAAGTCCTCCACAGTCAGCCGCATAATGAGGTCTAAATACACGCCTGAAGGTTTCCCTTTCACATACTATCTCGTTAGAACGCCGAGTTTGGCACAGAGGCAAAGCTCTCGAAGGCAAGCATAGTATTAGTGGCAAGTGAAAAGGAACAACAGAAGGCCGCCAGAAACCCGTCTGGTTATGAAAACCATTCACAAATTTACATCAAAATGACCATTTCGCATTAGAAGCGGATGTTGAGCCATCTGTCTGGAAGAATCATTGCCCCAGGATGCCTTGAGCTGACCCGTTCCGCCAAAACCCATTCAGTCTAAAAACCACAGAAGTATGCCTTCTGCCAACATACAAACACCTAAGTAACACAAACCCAAAGTAGAAAGTTCAGCGATACACGTGTGCGGGTGAAAAACTTAAAGTGCTCCAAACCTCTGCTCACAGTTGCGAAACATTTGCGTTATGGTAGAAAGTGATAATCGCCCTGCTTATTTGGAATGCGGTGCTCCCATTCCTGTGTTGTGGTGCCAAGTCTCCAATATAATTCATTACCCATCCTGCACTGCAGCTATTAAGTAATTTTTTGTTACAAGAGATTATGAAATTGCGCAGCAGAATTCACAGCTATCTCTGCATAGCGTCACCTTCGGAGCAGGAGAGCGTGTTCTCTTTCAGTTTGAAATCCGATGACAAGCCTGACCTTTCTGCAGCTCAAAGAGTTTGTAAACGGATGGATAGTCTGACCTATCACAAACTAGCGTTTTGGGTGAAAGTCCGGGCCTTGCGAAAGATTCCGATCATTTGTTATTTACGATAGGCAATAAATTAAGGCCTTCCAGCCCATGCATCTGTTCACTAGAAAAGATAGAAGGTGACAACTCCATTTCATGCTTTGTAAGAGACTGAGTGAGAGTGCTGTGGAAATACACAGCCCACGAGTGGTCCGCACGTGAGAGAGGGGGGGGCAGGAGGTGAGCCTGCAAGTGGCGTGCGCGCGCTTGGTAGAGTAGTCTGCTCATTTTCAAGCACTGCACTTGTGCTTGTGGCGCGCCGCTGCGCGCTCCTGCAAGGTGGATGTCGCCACAAGCACGAGTGCAGTGCTTGAAAATGAGCAGAGCTACGGCTAAAGGCCCTCCTTTGCAGCGCATACGCGCAGCGTAGGCGAGACAAAAAAACCTGGGCAGCGGCTCTGAAAGGTGCATGCCGTCTCCTCGAGACATCCTCCAGTGGTTTCTGGAGATTCTGATGAGCCAGCACTGAAAAATATTGTTCTGCGTCTTGGCACTTCATGGAATCTAATGATTCACGGTGCATACACCCGCCAGTAGGCTCTCTAACTGGGAATCCAGGATATTGCCCTATGGGGTGGGACTTCTGCTAAGCTGTAGAAGATGCAGCACATGTCAGAATGAAGTACTCAAGAGTTCGTATGTTTGGAGAATAGCAGGCAGGCTGTTAGCATGTCCTAGATTGAGAAATGGCAGCTGTGTCTTGGATATAGCATGGCAAAGGGTGCATATACTGTGGTACAGGGAATACCATGTGGCCCATGATGAGGAAACCCAGATATCATAGAATGAGTCATGGAGCAGGAGCTCTACAATCAGGTTTAGAATGTATCTGAGGAGGAAGAACTGTGGCTTTGTTATAGAATAATAATGGAACATACATTTTTACATAAAATGAAGAATAGAATGTGCCCACACATAATGAAAGGTACCTGTGCTGTAAGAATAACGAAAGGAGAATTCACTGGAGGATTGAAAAATCAATTGTGTCCTAAGATAAAGAACAGTAGTTACAGTGGCAGCTGGCATGTCCTGAGGGTGGTGGGGCGGATGGCACATAAAAAAAAATACATTAAATAAAACACACTTACCTACCTGCAACGAGTGTGACGTCCTCAATAGTCTTCTCTCCCCGAGGAAGGCTCCCAAGTCAATCCTGGCGCAGCTCTCATGCTCGTTCTCTCATGCTGTTAACCAGCATGAACACAGCTCCCTGATTGGAGGGAGCAGCCGGTCTCAGCGCTCCACAGCACACTTGAGGTCTGCACTTATTCTCAACCGGGCTCTCTTAAGACAGCTGGGTTGAGAAGTTTAAAGTGCACATGTCAGGCTTTCCGTCGCAAGACAGCTGGCCAAAGAGGAATGCGCACTTAAGACAAATGCAAAGATAGCCCACAGTCTTCCCTGCTGCTGCTACCATTGAGCAGGCCAGCCTGTCCTGACACTCCGTTTGGGACGGGGAGATGAAAAATAAATGTTCCAGTCTCTGGGGTCATTTCAGTGGGACGACGCTCCTGTGCTATAACAGAGGAGCCGCCCCTGAGTAGTTATCATAGAATGGGAATAGAATATGTTCTAGGAATGGGAGTGGGTAGTGGGCTATAGAATGCAGATAGAATGTATACTACTAAAGTGGACTGGAAGGGTGGCAACGGAATAGAGCGCAGAGCTGTGTCATAGAAAAAAGAATAGAGCTGCTCTAAAATGGAGGACAGAAGGGTTCTTGTTGAAAGAGCAATATCAGTGTTTGACGTACAGTTTACATTGTGTTATAAAATGGGTAACAAAAGACGTGCAAGTGTGTACAATGGGACTAGGGTTACCCTGTATTCTTGCTACACAAGGCTACATAAATTATAACACAAACAGGGTTCCCGTTGGATTCATTTTCACTTGAAATTTTGACAGAACATTTTAATATGTGAATCAATACTCTTAGAATGTGAATTGTCCACAATTGTTATGGTATTTTTGAGGGCAGACGTCAAATAAACATATATAATGCATTTCATTATGATAACAAAAAATGCACCCCCTGTTTCAAACTTTGAATGATGAACGACAAAGTACTCAATTTTCATTCATTGATACACCTACAAAAGCGATCAAGACTGTTGGAAGAAATAGCCCAAACGGCTCAGTAGTCGCAATCCATGATTCAGATTTGAAAATCCACTTGCCAATGGTCGGAGTTTAGATGCAGGAGAAAGGCAATCCCTGGGTCATTATCAGGGCCATCCTGTGTACTAATAGGTCAGTTAACAAAATAATGAATTGCATGGGGTCGCGGGATGACCTGCCTTATTAATATTTAGTAGAGATGTCGCTGTTTGTGACCTCCTGTGATTGGCTGCAATCATAGGGATGGTGGTCTGCAAGGGACAGCATACCAAAATGCCTGTTTGCATTCCAAAACATATTTTTTTAAAGCAGTCTATGTTTCTTAAAGAAACTGGTGCTGCTTAAAAAAAAAACTAAAAAGAAATATAATTTTTTGAAAACTTCAGTGAGAGGAGGCAGTGGTGCCCTGGCCCTATGCATATTCCTGCTATGGCTGCCATCCTGTTTCGCAATGAGTGCGCGAATGCAAGGAGAAACCTTCACCTTGGTTCATCAGTTATCTCCAGCTTTGAGGAGTCAGTAACGTTTCAATGGTTTACAACCAGAATTACGGTACATACCAAATTTCAATTTGGAAGGAAAGCTCCTTTCACGCCCCTTCCAAATTGCGATTTGATATTGGTGGCAGAACCCATTTAATGAGTCTGAAAACAATTTCTGACCTAGAAAATGGGGTTTGGGTATTACAAAAAGGGATTTTGTGGTCTCAAGCACAGTGATTTTGGGAATTACTGAATTTGTGACCACAAAATTCTTTTGTGCGTCTGTGCCAAAGACCGTGTGCCTGCTATAAATAAAAAGCACATCATTCAGTATGCACACAAAAAGATTATATCAAGACTAACCAGAAAACAAGAACGTTTGTGTTAACTTCAGAACAGTAACAGTAAAAGGCATAGTTGTGAATGACTTTACAAACGTAAGACTTCTGTAGGCTAATGTGAAAAAAGGCTATCATGTTAACTATTTGTAGAATCAATGATTGCCGCTTACCTGAGGAATCTCTAGAATAGGAAACCAAATAGGTCTGTTACTGGTTTGATTAGAAGGGATACACAAAACAAAGAAAAATATTTGTGTGAGAAAAGTCTGTTAAAGTATAAGTTAGAATTTGCATTAAAAAAACTGGAGGCTGCTTCATAAGGCAACGTTCCTGTCCTTAATTTGCTGGAGCTCACACATGCAAACACACACACTGACTCCTTTCATGCAATATCTCTCTTTGAATCCTTCAAGCTGTCTGTATACCTAATTTTCTCCTTTTTGGACTGTAAGAAGCTCTATACGTTTCATGCAGAGATTTTGGCTACTGAAAGGTGAACTATCCATGCGGAAGTCCAGGAGAAAAATAGGAATTACCAGGAGTACCAGACCAGTAATTACCAATTCCCCCAGTAATTCTTCATTTCTTAGTGGACTCTCGAAGTCCAACTCATATTGGGCCTGATTTTCCCCACTCCCATAAGCTGGGGTTCAGGTGAATGAGCTATAAAGATGCATTTTTATCCTGTTTCATTTCCTTTGTGTTCAAATATAGCGATCAGATGTCAGGATAAGTATTCTGATAAATTGCTGTTTATTCTTTTAAACATGGGGATAGGTTTATAATATTCCTTCTCCCTCTGCAAATCGAGAGACGTATATATACTGAATAATATAACAATCTTGCTGGGGGTACAAGTGTGAAATTTAGGCTGTAGGATGTCATTTTTTGCTAACAGACACAACATTTTAAAAACCTGTAAATCAACTATACACATATTTCAAAATATAACAGCAAATGTGAAAGCACAAATGTTGCACAATTTGTGGAGTTCTGACGTGTGATGGAAACAAATATTTTAATAGGATCAACACAATTCAAGACACTTTACTAGGTGATGAGGAAATGATAAATATTTGCTGAAACCCCATTTACACACATTGTGTGCTTTATAGATTCACCAATAAAACTGTATGTCTATACAAATGTAATGGCCATTTCAACAGAAAATGTGCTGTCTGTAAAGGGCAGTGTGGTACCACACCAGTGATCCAAAATGCACCACCCACTACACACCACACTTTACCACTCTCCTACTAAATATATGTAGTGCATTTGCTACACTTGTTTTTTGTAACGCTTGGATTTTTCACAGTACTCAACAATCAGCCAACGGACACAATAATATTAATGTCCAGCACAGTGCCTATCTTTACAAAAAAAGATGATACTTTCACTGTTGCACTAATTTCTACACACTTCATACAATATACAGGGCAGCGATCCTGAGTGCATTCCCTTGTCTCCTGCTCACCAGCCTGCTCCCATTCTCCTCCTATCGTGTTATTCCCTCTTGCTCTAGGTTCACCATCTGAGTGGTAATCACAATGCCGCAAATTAGCCTCAGGTACAGTTAGTAAATGCCCACAGTTCAATTGCACTCAGTCTTTTGCATTTTCTAATCCTTCCTTGGGTTAGAGAGGTTGGGATCAACCCCGAGGTGCCTAGAAACCTGAGAACATGACTGCTGAGAGAGGGTAGACAAAATACTTCAAGTTCCTCAAGTGCCACCCTGCACCTTCGCAACTATCCTGCACATGTTGGTGGGATACACGGATGAGCCAGAAAGTCTTTTTGTGTGCTCCAGTCCCAAGAGCAGATTCTCTGCCCAGCTGTTCTGGCAGAGGTTGTGTTGCTGGGCTGGATCTGGTCGACATAGACACAGTCTGTGGGAGTCCATCAGTGATGTTGCTTCCTTAGAGCCGGTTCGGTCACGAGTCCGACGGTCATCAGTCTTGGTAGGTTGCAGTCTCAGGTGGACTGAAAGTAGGTGTGGCCCCAAGTGGGCCTACAGCAGTCAATGATATGCAACCCATTTCTAGGCCCATTGTAGTTAGTCAAATGCAGCCTACTGGCCCTTCTGTAATCTGGTACAGGCAGCCCCCATCCTTAAGTTTGTTGCTCTGGCAGATGCAGCCACCATCAGGGTCTTGGGTACCCTTAAATCTGCTCCCCTGATCGGGCTGACCAGGAACACGGTTGGGGTGAAAGTCTAGGGTGGTCTACTGGCACTAGATTCCTCCCCGGATCGCTTTCAAGCAGTACGCTTCTTACTGACTAGGGATGCCCTATGCCTCATTCCTCTATACAGTCTGTACCTCCCCAGGTCCAGACAGTCTTTTCCCCTCTCTCAGCTGTCATGCATTCAGGCTTCTAGACGCCTCAGGGTAGATCCCAACCTCTCTAACAATAAGTCCACACTTCAGATGGTTGTTCCTCTGCTCTGGTAGGCTGGCCATTAGGCAACACCAGTCCTGGTTGTGCAACAGTTCTTTGAGTACTCTGCGGAGCACTCTCTCTCTTCATAATGAAGAACTTGGAACTGGAAACAAATAGGATAGTTTGGGTCTGAAATGTATGCACAATTTCATAGAAAAAAACAATGTGCTGAGGAATTGTTTCTGCTTCTGTTGTCATGAGCATTTAAATTATTTCTTCCATTATGGCCAATAAAGCCTGGATTTGTATGAAACCTGATCAGCACCATTGCTCCACCACACTGCAGCATAATACACTGCCAATAATATGGTGGTATGGGATACATTAGCAGCCACTGCTCGCTCTACCTATTTAAGAGTCTCCAGTGAAATGAGCGTGAGACAAGATATCCAACATAAAACGATGAAGCTCCAAACGACTGGGACCTTTTGGAACCCCAAAACTCAAAGGAAAGTTTTGTAAGAAACTAGAAACATGGCTCGTCTCACCACATGTCTGTCCGAAGACTTTAAAGGCTCACTTTATTTAGAATATGCCAATAATAATAATAATAACAATAACTCTACCAATAATGATTCCTAAATTAGTCAACGTGAAAAGCCTCCTCAAAAGAGATAGTGTAAAATATTTAAGGTGTACCGAGAGCCAGATTGTATAGAAAATAAGTTTTAGCTAGCTAAGGATTTGAAATAAAAACAATTTAGTGAAAAGTAATCTCTGCCCTATCTTGTATTTTGCTTTAGATGGCTCTTGGGTCACAATCTGCCATTTTGCCAACTTGGTTTTCACATTTCTAATGCACCATACACATTGTTAACAGCATACAAAACTATTCAAAAAACAAATTTATGGCTGTCATGTAGAGATGTAAGATAAAAAGCTATTGACCTAAAAAGTGAAATCCAACAGAAAAAATAAGTGTTGTAAAGGAAAATGTTAAATGCCTTTTTTAGAAGGACTCAAATCTGATAGAAGCTTTGCAGTCCTTAACATGTGGCTTTAGTAGCCAATTGTGAAAAGAGAGCCTTAGACAGGCCTTTGAGTAGGGTTTAGGAAATTTCTAAATCCCACCTTTTTTCAGTGGTAGAATGTTATTTCTTTGTAATAGTCCTTTGATTTGCTTGAACTCGATATGTATGAAAGTGACGACACACAATAGCAAGCTTATGGAAGAGGCATTAGGAAAAAGAATGTTTTACAAAAGAATCCTAATAGACCATTTCCTTAAAGAGGAATCTTTCACGCTACTGCAAACTTGAAACTGAACACCCAGCTGCCCCTTTTGCTGCTTAATCAAAATCCCCTAAGAAGGTAAAAAATGTAGGGCCTGACTATGTTGTCTGGTGAATTGCCACCAACGGGCCGTCTGTGGCGGTCCGTCTGACAGATAGGCCATTGGTTCGACCGCCACATTACAATGCAGACAGTCGGACTGCAGTGGTCATTGGTGGAAAGACCACCGCCTCCGACAGGCTCATCTGATCTTGACAGGGTGGCGTTCGGAATCATACTCCCGACATGAGGCGGTGCCTGCCTCAGCCTACATCCGGATTACAATGTCCCTTTCCGACAGCCTTTTCATGGCGGTCCAACCGCCATGAAAAGGCTGTCAGATGGGGACTTTGGGGACCCAAAGCAAGGCACTCGTCCCTAGTGGGGCATTGAAAAGGGGCCCAAGGGGCCCATGTAATGCCCCCACGCACATCCATGCACTGTGTGCCATGCCATAGTGCAAGGATGTGCACAAACTGCTCTTTAACACTGTGGCTTCTGCTGCAGCCCTTTTCCTGCGCCGCAGCACAAACCACAGTGTACATCAGCACATTCCAACCACCACCACGATGGTCATATCACAATAGGGTGGTCAGACCGCTAACTACTTTTTGCGGGGGTTTTCTGACTGCCACAAAAGAGACGGCAACCTGACCACCCGATATTGTAATCGGGCCCTAAGTTAGAAAACTTCACACATGGATGGGCCACCCCCATCTTGAACAACAAGGGCTTTGTTATACAATTAAATGCATTACCTCTCATTACCCTTTGAAGTGATCACCAGCTTACCATACTTGATGAAGGGTAATGTGCATGGGCAAAGTGGAACAGAAAATAGGCCCGGTCACAAAAATAAAAATGTGTCCCATTAGTACTTTAAATAGCTAAAAATGGGACCCATGTTTACAGTTTTGAACTTGTAAATGTAGGTTGTAAAAGTGTAAGGGTCGGGAAAGTGCACCAATAGAAACTGGCTGCAGGCAATGTTTGTTTTAATATCAGGAAAATCAACAACAACACCAAAAAAACAGATCATAAAACAGGTCCACAAACATCCAGAAAACCAGCCAATGCACTGATCTGTCTGAGCCATCACTCCATTACCCTTCAGGCCAGTCTGACCCTGGTGATGTAGTTGGGGCTGGTTATTCTGTTGTCTGCATGACAATGACTGAGGTTTCACATAATCTTCCCAATTGAAGTAAACAATACTGTTGTAGACCCTAGGAAACTCTGGAGAGTGGAGAGAGGGTACTGAAGGGGTGTAGCACCTCACTGAAGATCGCAAACAGCATTTCAGCCCTGTTAGCGAGAACCCTAAAAATGTGTAATATTTTGTTTTGTGATTAAAATACTTTCTTCTAACTACAAGGTAAGCACTAGGCTACACAGTACATTATTGTGTCTGTTGGTTAACTGTTGAGTTCTGATCTCTTGGCCTCCAACCATCCTCCAAAAGAATCATTAATTTATTTTATTATATTTTCCTTTTATTTTACTTTAGTAGCTTTATATTGCATGTACTAGACCCAGAAGCATCATAGTGCTTTACATTGAAATAGACAAGGCATAATAGTAGAATGGCGGTGGGTATAACATTAAGCATGCATGCGTGTAAATGATAAACATGTGCAAGGCCCCTCTAATTTGCTCCAGAAGCTGCTTTGTGCAGACTCCTCTTGGGCTGCAGCTCCTCCTCTCGGCCACCTACAAGCACCTCTTTTACAGCTCATTTCGGGCTGAAGGTGTGAGAATTGCTTGGGGTCTGAGAGTTGAGCCTGTGGGGCACTAAAGTGCTGACAATTGGCGTCCCATGGTGTCTCTAAATGGGCAGCCAGATAGGAGGCCTAATTGCAGGACAAGCTTGCAAATGTGTCTCCTTGCAACTGGGACACCATCTCTAAGAGGCCCGGGGGTGGGGGTGGGGGGGGGGGGGGCTCCCCTCCCTCTCATGGGACCAATTGCAAAGAGACACCTTTCTTTTAATTGAATTGGCAGGAGTACAAGAGGGCCTGTGGTGTGTTGAACTGGTGCGGGCCCCATGCTGGTGGGCTGAGTGCGAGGCCCTGGGCAGCTGCCACACTGCCCATGGCCGGCCCTGCATATAACTTTTGAAATGGCTAGATGCTTTACATTGAGGTCAGCGGTCAGTGTCAGTAAGTGTTAGTGCTTGAAACATTTGACTTCTCACCATTGTGACCCTCAGAATCAAGTGTCCTTGGCCCAGTCTGCAGAGCCATAGGAAAACAACCGCATGATACAAGTTAGAGCAGGGCCGGCGCTAGGCATGGGCAGCGTGGGCAGCTGCCCAGGGCCCCGCGCCTGCTCGCAGCCGTGGGGCCTCGCACCTTTAAAGACATCAGAAATTCTAGGCCCAGGGAGCCCCCTGAGAGTTTATATGTTTTCTTTTTTAAATCAATCTCCCCTGCTGGCCCGTCTCTGTGGGCCTAATGGCTGCATCTGCATGTTGATGACAGCAATCAGACAGGTAATTTGAGTGCCCTTGCCTGTGAAGTGGCCCTGCCCCTGCCCCTGTATGAATAAAAGACAGAATATCCTGCAGGGCGCAGAGCAAAAGATAGAGTTGGGATGGCGGCGCATCACAATGGAAATGGCGGCGCATCACAATGGAAACTGCTGACCGAGGACAAGTGGAAAGGGAGCAGAGAGGCGAATAAAAGGGACAAGATAAATGGAATACAGTGGGGGGGGGGGAGCAGATAGGTGTGTGCGGCATTGAGACAAGAGGTGCACGCAGAGGAGCAGAATCCGCATGCAAAAGTGGATGGAGCATGTTTAAAAGTCTGCTGGGTCACTCAAGTCTTAGACCCGGTAGTAAATTAAAATGGACATTGAAAAGGGGCCCTCTATTCATGTCCTTAACTTTGCCTGCAAAAACATTGAGCCAGTGTCTGCACAATGAATGAAAGTTCTGAAAAGCAGGTGACGGGCCTGCTCTCCATTTTTGCCCTCACTATCCGAGGGAAAAAACAAATCTAAACTCTGCAACAGTGCCACCCTTCGCTACCTTTAATGCAACTTCAGTGAGACTCGTTATAGTTCTTTCACAGTCTCATCATGTCAGAACTGGAGCATTTTCAATATTATATACAAGGAAGCTGTAGATGTAGCTTATTCATCTTAAGCAACTAATAATCACTGACAAAGCCAATAGTACTGGCTTGCTCTAGGTGTAATTTTACTTGTAATATTTATCTGGAGGCAATGACAGATTTTTTCAACCCACTTAAAGCCTTGCTCTCTGGTCAGTGTGTAGGCCCTTTTTTGGCTAGTTGTTGACCTGCTTTATGGTAAAGTGAGCCGGTTTTACTGTTGATTTTCATGATATTAAAGTAAACATTGCCTGCAGCAAACTCAAATCAGTGCAGTCTGCCATACCTTACAATAAATGTATGCAGCATGTGTTCACAAGTGTAAAACTGCGCTAGTTTGCAAACATGGGACACTTTTCTAGCTAACTAACTCCCTAATGGGGGCCTCTTTTATTTTGGTACAGAGGCCTATTCTGTCCCAGTTTGATGCTACATGTTAGACAGGGCCACTGGAATTATGCGATTGTGCGGTGGCGGCGATTTCTGCATAATTATGCATTTAACGCATTTGCCACATAATCAACCAGCTGCAGCATAATCTACAGATTTTAGCAACAAAACTGCTTTCTATCTCAAATGGTTCAAAAGTTACTAAAAATGTGGGAAGGCCCTTTGAAAAGCTGGAATAGTCAACTTTCTGTTTCCCACTGCTAAATTTGGGTGTTAAATTGGTACTAATGGGGTGCAACCAGTGCCCAAACAGTGTTACCAAGTTTAACAAGCATTTGCAATGCAATAGGTCTTGCATTTATAAGAGTTTGAGCTTTTGGCATTGTAAAATTACAATGCCTTTTATTTATGTTTTGGTTTTAAAACAAATAAAAGGCATTGTCATTTACAATGTCAGTAGCATAAACTCGCATAAAAGCAGTGTGTGGAGTGCAGCAGTGTGCGGCGTGCAGCAGTGTGAGGCATGCAGCAGTGTGAGGCGTGCAGCAGTGTGAGGCGTGCAGCAGTGTGAGGCGTGCAGCAGTGTGAGGCGTGCAGCAGTGTGAGGCGTGCAGCAGTGTGTGGCGTGCAGCAGTGTGTGGTGTGCAGCAGTGTGTGGCGTGCAGCAGTGTGTGGCGTGCAGCAGTGTGAGGCGTGCAGCAGTGTTTCGTGTAGCAGTGTGAGGCATGCAGCGGTGTGCAGCAGTGTGCGGCGTGCAGCACTGTGTAGTGCAGCAGTGTGTAATGCAGCAGTGTGCGCAGCAGCGTGTGGCGTGCGGTAGTGTGCGGCGTGCAGCAGTGTGTGGCGTGCAGCAGTGTTTTGTGTAGCAGTGTGAGGCATGCAGCACTGTGTGGCCTGCAGCGGCGTGCAGCAGTGTGCGGCGTGCAGCAGTGTGCTGCGTGCAGCAGTGTCGTGCAGCATGCAGCAGTGAGTAATGCAGCAGTGTGCAGCAGTGTGTGGCGTGCAGCAGTGTGTGGTGTGCAGCAGTGTGTGGCATGCAGCAGTGTTTCGTGTAGCATTGTGCGGCGTGCAGCAGTGTGTGGCGTGCAGCAGTGTGTGGCGTGCAGCAGTGTGTGGCGTGCAGCAGTGTGTGGCGTGCAGCAGTGTTTCGTGTAGCAGTGTGCGGCGTGCAGCAGTGTGCGGCGTGCAGCAGTGTGCGGCGTGCAGCAGTGTGCTGCATGCAGCAGTGTGTGGCATGCAGCAGTGTGTGGCGTGCAGCAGTGTGTGGCGTGCAGCAGCATGCAGCAGTGTGTGGTGTGCATCAGTGTGCGGCGTGCATCAGTGTGCGGCGTGCATCAGTGTGCGGCGTGCATCAGTGTGCGGCGTGCATCAGTGTGCGGCGTGCATCAGTGTGCGGCGTGCATCAGTGTGCGGCGTGCATCAGTGTGCGGCGTGCATCAGTGTGAGGCGTGCAGCAGTGTGTGGCGTGCAGCAGTGTGTGGCGTGCAGCAGTGTGTGGCATGCAGCAGTGTGTGGCATGCAGCAGTGTGTGGCGTGCAGCAGTGTTTCGTGTAGCAGTGTGCGTCGTGTAGCAGTGTGCGGCGTGCAGCAGTGTGCGGCGTGCAGCAGTGTGCGTCGTGCAGCAGTGTGCGGCGTGCAGCAGTGTGCGGCATGCGGTAGTGTGCGGCGTGCAGCAGTGTGCGGCGTGCAGCAGTGTGTGGCGTGCAGCAGTGTGTGGCATGCAGCAGTGTGTGGCGTGGTTTGTAAACAACAAGAAAAGCGGACATCAAAGGAAGGGTGGGAGGGAACGAGCATATGGGGTGTGAGTTATAACGAAAGTTCTGGCGAAAGCAGTCTGCTGCTTTCAAGTCCGATGCCAGATGCCAGCTTCGCGCTTGAATGCCTCACATGCACTGGCCATAAACCGCATTCCTAAGGTCTTGTGCCCCTTACTAAATCTCTCTGAATGCGTGTGGCGGCGCACGCGCAGGAAGTAGCTGGTGGCAAATGGAATGCGCGTGGTTGTGCGCGTAACCGCCACCCGATCCGCCTGGGAAGCCTTTGGGAGCATTTTCGGAAGCCCCTCCATAAGTCCCGCTGTGCGATCACTTACGCGATAGCCAGGCGAGACCTAAAAATTGCAGAAAATGAAGTAATACTATTTCAAAATGTGCCGGGCTATGCCGCATAATTTGCCTTTTCTCGCCACATAATTTACTCACCCTGCCACATAATTTAACCCTCTCCTGCCACATAATTCCAGTGGTCCTGCTGTTAGGGTAATCCATGGCAGTAATTTTGTTCCTGTTTATATTGCCCATGCTTTACTGAATCTTGCATTCCCTTAGAGTGCTAGCTATTTCCAGCATGTGTGTTTCTGTATTTTATTTCACAGCATAATACTCTTGGATGATGCACCCTTTGTACTGAGTCGCCTCCAGGTGTTTATAACAGGCTACAGTTGAGCACTTTGGAGTTGAGGCTGCAGGCAGTACAACTTTCACACTGTGCCTGTCTGTGGGTCAAAAAGGTCTTCAGATTACATGACCATTCAAAATATGGCCTTTCCGCAGAGCACAAAGAGAAATGGTCCTGCATTGCAGTTGTGATTCTATGCAAGTGTGTGCAAAGGAGCTACTTATTGGTCAAAATAACAAGGTGAAAGTAAAATCATTTATTGTTGCTACTCATTTAGCTTAAACTGCTAACAACCATTGACAAAACCCAGTCGCGGCCGGCATGAGTCGACCGCGGCTGCGTTTTGTCGATGGTTGTTAGTTGTTAACTGTGGGGGCGGGGGGTAATTTTAATTCAAAGGAAAAAAAATAACTTTCTTAGCCGGCCCGATCTAATCCTGCATCATATCTGCTCAGGGGCCTCACATGTTCCTATTCTGCCCGGGGCCCCACATATCCCAGGACCGGCCCTGAGTTAGAAGCATCCTCAGCCGTCACGGTTGGGGCTCAGTAACCCCTATCTGCGATGTGCTCCCCCCCTCTCTAAGCAGTGTCTCACAATTGGTGGCAAGCGGGCCAGGACCTGTAAATTCTGGTTTCAACTGTCTTGAACAGAACAATTGGTCCGTCTTAGACCAGCATGACCTGCACATTACAATGGCTGTTACAAGGTTGGTGGGAGTAAACCTTTGCACCCTGCCCTTGGCTTACTTGAGTAGTCTGCGTTTAGATAGGGTGGACGGCTCCCAAAAAATAGGGGTATGGAGATCCTTGTAGGTTGTAGGACCAGTTAGAGAAAGTGTTAGGTAGGAAAGAAAAGGTGGCTACCATAATTGTAACTCAGAGAGAGAATGCTGTGAGATCATGCTGTCTTAGCCCCTCAGCTCAGGTTTACCCCTGACTCAACTCCCACGAGTCTGTCCACATATTTGCTTTTCCCTGCTTTCCTTGAACATTCTCTCCACCCTCTATTTTAAAAGCACAAGCCCCTGAAATAATTCCCCGGGAGGGTTAATTCTGCCTGAGACCCTGATCTTCCTGTTGACTCTAGAAAGCAAAGGATGAGGAACAGCAAAAGGTTAGGGAGCTTGAAGGGGAAAAGCTGTAATAGGCTAACCAGGTTTCAAGAAAAAATGTGGGGGGACAGGAGGAATAGGAATGGGCCTGAGACGAAAGATTAAGGAAAAGAGACGAGATTGAAAATAAAATAGAGGAGAAGCACAAGATAAAGGCAGAAAAAAGGAAAGTGAATTGAAGAACGAGTGTCTGGTATTAGAGATAGAGAAGCTCATGGTGGCTTCGGGGACAGCGGCACTAGGGAACGGTGAGCCACCCGCCAAGTCAGCAGGACTATCTGTCATGGTTCCAAAAGAGCGTGTGCACATATATTTAGAATGCCTAGATATTTTAGAATATAATTTCGTAAGACATTTTGGCACTGCTGAAGTGTGTGGCATATGTAGGCCCGCTTGGCACAACAGGCTTCAGCAGACAAATGTGCTGTCCGACTGCACATGATTAATGACGTCAAGCTGTCCCCATTCCAGCATGTCAGCAAATTCAGGCCCACGTCATATTCATTGGAGCATGCATTGTTTTTTTTTTCTTTCCTCGTCTTCTCCTTTCCTATTTCGTCCTCTAGATCTACACCTTTTATTTTAGGGATGATGGAAATAGAGGTGTGAGCCTGTTATTTGACAGTGATTGATTTAAACAAGAAAACTCGTGTAGTGAGGTTGTGGTAGAAGGAGAGAGAGAGGAAGAGAGAGAGAGAGAGAGAGCGAGAGAGAGAGAGAGAGAGAGAGGAAAAGCCAGAGAGAAAGAGAGGGGAGCAAGAGTGAGTGAGTGAGTAAAGAGAACGTGTGGGGGGTTGAGAAGGTGGTCATGTGGCTCAGAGAAAAAGACACCCATATTCTTATCCTCCAATATATCAATAAATGAGCCACACTCCCACCACTTCCAGTCTGTAGGCTTCGCATTCTACCGTTGCTTGTGTTATGTTTTTAGCAGTAGAATGACAACATTTTTGTAATAAAAAAATATTAAGTAACTAAATAAAAACTTTTCATGTGGGAATTCACTATTAAAATATGTTACCTTCTACAGGGGTTGAGGCTTGAATGTTGAAAGGATGCAAGGCAGGTCACATGAGTAAGGCATTCTCTATTGCCAAACCATATATTAAATGGTTAATATACAATACTACACCATAAACTAATGCCCTTTTAGATACTTTCCCATTATTCCAGTACGCCAACAAATCTATACGCATATTAACCAGCTTTCAAGACTGTTAGTCAAGTGCCAGATAAATACTAGACCCGTTCTAGATTAAGGTAGCTGCCTTGAAACACACCCACTAGAGACACAAAAAGGCACGAGATTGCCACGGATGACTTTAATAACATACTTTGCCTCTAGTGCTGTGGAAAGAGTGCACCTACATGTGGGTAGGAGAGCTGAGCAAATTCAGTGTTGTCAGTAATTTGCAGGTCGGAAATTTGAATCTGGCATGTTAACCTCAGCCTTTCGTCCTTCCACCGCTGGTAAATGAATACCAGTTTGAGTGATAATAATTTTATATCAAATGATCTATGTAAAGTGTTGTAGGAGGCTGGCTCTTTATGTCGTGGACCAAACAGAGGTACACTGTGTAAAGAGTCCACACAAACCCCAATAGGTTTACAGAGGCACAAGTGATAATCCAAATGCTCTCTCTTGTGGTAGTGTGGGCGAGCAGTTGGGTTGAGGACCGGCCCTGAGCACTGTGCTAGGGTTGATTGAGGTGGACGCTCCTCTTGGGGCAAACTGGATGCGGATCACTATCTCTTACAGTACTATGTCCCTGATTGAGGTAAGGTGCACCAAGACCTGAAGGAGTGAGACTACCTTGGGCACAGTTGGCACTGGGATGTGATCAGTGTGGCGTGGAAGGTCAGGGCATTGCCTGATAGTAATACTGGCTTCCAGTTCTAATTTGCCTACCCCCAATTAGATTGTCCCTACTAGGAGACTGAAGCTTGCTTTCTCTTAACAATGTTGTTTTTTACAGATTAAGGTGGCTTGCCGTTGCTGGACTACCCTTGGGTGAGGGAGTTTGTGGTTGGGATCTTGTTCCTATGTCCTGCAGGTTGTAGATTGACTTACTATTGTAGGGGGGGGGGGTTGGGGGCGATGGCGACCATTGAGTGGGCGATCAGTTCTATTTTACGTCATGGGAGACACTCATTATAGCATAATATTGTTGTCTTGAAACATTAGGGGAATGGGCTCTGCTTCTAAGAGCCATAATATTCACTGGTATCTGTGCTGGCGGGGAGCCCAATTTGTAATGTTACAAGAGGCTCGTCTCACTGCGGTGGAGGCCGCTTGTTTGCAATGCAGGTGGCGGGGCCAACTTTATGTGACCTCCTACTCTGCTTACTCCAGGGGGGCGTTGATAAGGATCTTTTGAACACACACGCTCCATTATTAATACAGAGGGTCAATATGTTCTGGTCAAGGGTAGACTGTTGGGCAGGGAGGTCAGACTGGAAGTGTAATTGCTCCAAACTTAGACCATCCCTCTGTCCTCTTTGGTGGAAGATAATCTTATTATAGGAGGCGATTTCAACTGCATGGCTGGTGTTAAGTTGGATATGTCCATGCTTCCCCTTCTGGGAGCGACCACAGGCAAGGCTTCAGAGTGTTTTCGGAACTGCAAATAAATCTACCCTTTGTATAGAAAAAAACTTCAATATTTGTGTGTCAGTCATTGATAGTGCCAAAGAGCAGAACTATGATACACAATAAAAAATTTGCCATGAGAAGTATATATTGTGTCATCCGCTAAGAGAGACAAAGCATATTGGGACCCAAGAGATGGAGGTGGTATCAATGCTGATGTATGAAGAACCAGAAAATATATATAAAACAACTATATGGAGTAAAATATCACTTTACTCCTGACAATGGATAGGTAAAGTTGGAATCAGTGGAAAGTTGTGGACAGACATCTGACTTTCACTGCCTTTTCGTAGGGCTTGTGAACTACAAAGGTTAGAGGAGGGTGAGCTACTGAAGGCTCAAGCTTGACTGTATCCAGATGCCGGGCTCTGACTCGGCCTGAGGTCCTTTTGTACCCTCGAGCCGAAAACGTGCCAAGCCTTAATGTGGCTTCTGTCTGGTGCTGTCACCTGAAAGGAGGAATAGAGGTTCAGACACACTGATCAACCCCTCCTCTGTGCCCCTCTAATAATAAAAAAAAAAGTGCGAGTTCTTTGTTGAAATCTGGCTGCAGCTGAGCTTTCACTTCACTTTGCCTCAGGTGAGACCTGTAACTCGGAGAGGCCTGGGCCTCCATTCCTCGTCTACCTCTCTCATTACCCTCGTTTGAGATGTTGGGCCTCTCCTAAGGTTATAACCTGTGTGAAGTTCCCACATAAAAAGAGTGTGTTACCCTGTACTCTTTTTTTCTAGAAAACAGACTTCTGTAACTTTTTTTTAAAGTGTCAATGGTGTTGTATTTAACACCGTGTACTCAGCTCTTCTAATAGATGGCCGTTAGTGCAGTGATACAATCTAATGTACTAAAGTGAAACGCAGACTATTTTGAACTTCAAAGTCTTTGAATATACTTTATAGGACGTTTGGTGCACCATTTACATGCCCGGTAAATGTATGGCTTGGGTGATGCGCCTAGACCAAAGCCTGGCCCCTGACTCGGCTCTGCCCCCACCCTCAACCCCCTCTACCAGTTTCATGCCTTGCTTCCAACTACATAGAGTTGTCTCCTGTCCGCTATTTTTCCGGCTTGCCTGGTATTTGTATGTAAATGGTGTAAACGGGGGATTTGTGGCATTTTTTCCTATTTGAAATATGAACGTAAAGCATCAGTTACATTAAGAAAATAATTCAAAAATGATATAGAACTGTTTAAACTATCCATAAATGATTTACAAGCAAACAGAAAGGGGTTTGACATGCTGAAAAAGAAAACAGTGGGTTTTACAAAAAGTATCGAAGCGCCATCTCCACATAAGACCCAAGGTGACTTAAAAAATATCCCGGCCGTGGACAGCGACGGCCCAACATCTTGACTTATTAATGCCTTCTCCCAGGAGGCAAGAGGACTGCGCGAAATAAAGGGAAGTCGCCAGCGGCGCCTGAAAGGGGAAGCCAGTCTCGCATCTCTGCAGCTGGCGCCGGCGCCTGCTCACGCGGGAGCTGATTCCGATCCGTTTGATGTCTGCACTGTGTCTTTAGCGAAACTACTGAAGTGGGGAGAGGGAGCACAGGTGCTGTCTGTTCGGCGGCCGAGGCCTGATGGATGGGTTCTGACAGAGCAGCCGTGCTCGCGCGCCACTGGCGGGGGCTCGTGGCAGGTCAGGAGCGCGGGGACCGCCACGTGCTTGCTGCGCTGCCTTCCATCACACTTGACTTGTGCTCAGCAGTCAAACCGAGCGCTGCCTGGCACCCCAGGGGGCCGCTGCCAGAGGATATATTGCCCCTGAAGAGGAGCGCCGGGGGGCATTTTCAGTGAATGTTAAGCAGGCTTGACCGCTTAGACATGCGGTGGCTTCCACGGTCACGAATTATGAGGTTCAAAAACACCTTTCTTATTGAGTCACCTACCACAGCGTTTCTGACAAGCCTAGCAGGAGTCGCACTGGGGGTTGCTTCAATGATCACAAAGTCTACAGAGATATTGGACAGTGCAGACACGGTATAGTATTGCTCTCCGTTGCGTTTCTGAAATAGTTGCATTCACTTAACTCCGTTTCCTGTGAGAGTCCACGAAAACATTGTGGCTGCCTCTAATAGACACCTACATTGCAAGTCTCAACAGAGAGGCCAAATATTTATCTTCTGTGGTGTTTGCCCTGACTGCTCACCTTCTAGTGCATAGTGGAGCCCTGTGTGCAACGCCTGCACTGCTCTGAGGCGTTTCATCCTGTGTGCGCGCAACAACTAAAGCTATTGACCAATGTTGATGCCTGCGCAATATTTAGTCCATTAGGGCGGTGCGACCGGTGCCACCGCACCGGGTGCTGGCTTCCTGGGGGCGCCGTGTTTGAAAGTTTATTATGCTTTTGAAGCACCTGCTGCAGCGTTTCTTTCCGCCGGCAATTACCAGGCCTCACAAAAATGTCAAGGAAACTCGTGTGATTAATTATCTTCTTGGAGAGAGATCAGTATTTTGTAAAGTTGAGGTTTTGACTTAGGTGAAGTTAGTGCAGAGGGTTAATATGCCTGCTGCAAAGAACGTGTACCAAGTAGATTACAGAGTGCATATGATGTAAACAGATCAGCAGATTACTGCTTTGAAAAGAGACATCCTTTTGTTACTTGCAATTTATAACTTAAAGTCCTAATATAGGATAGTGAGCTATTAACTTTCATCCCAGAACTGCATACACACTGCAAAGTATACAGTATTAGAACATTGATTAATGTTGCAAACAGGGTTAATTTGGCTAAAAATCGATTCTTATTATTAAAGAAAACTCCCGACTATGCTGTTTCTTTTTCGACTCTGAGTTTGTGCTTCTCCACACCAAGCACTCTTAAACTATACTGCCTACCAGCATGGATGACATGTGACTCCTACCCTTTCAATCCTTTGTCTTATGTAACATTTCCTATACACTGATTTAAACACGTATGATTGATTGTCTCTGTGTAATGTGTGTGTGATGCAAAGTGCTCGGACACCCTGCACTGGTATGAGTGGCGCTATATAACTAATTCAATGCATCTGAGAGGGTGTGGTTATGGTGTCTTGGTCACTGTTAAAGGGTACTAGTGAGAGAATCCGTGGTGGAGGTGGTCCTTGGGGGGGGGGGCGCCAACAAACATTGTCAAACAGGGCGCCACCAGCACTAAAGCCGGCCCTGAGTCCAGATAGACGCATAGCTAACAATAATGCAGCAGGTGCAGTTTCACCTGGCTCAGGAGAGTGAGGGCCCACTGCACCCCAAATTATGGCTGTTATCCACCCTAGTCGGGCACCTAATTGATCCAAAAAATAAAGATAGCTAACTTGCTCGTGCCAGAGTGCAATATTTCATACTGACAATAGAGCTAGTAACGCCTCTTCTTCACGTGAAATAGAAGAAATGGAAGGCATGGAAATAGCTGCTGTGAAAGTATATATTTATGTACCTTGCCATAAAGTTCTGCTCCACCCATTGGGATGAAGGACCCAGTTACAAGCTTTTGTCAATAAAAGACCACTTTTCCATGAGATTGGTTACACTTACAAAATCCTGGGCCCTTTGACATTACGCAATACTATGTCCCTGTGATCAGATGAATATGACTGTTTCTAAACCTCTTTACAGCCTCTAAAATAACACACCTTTTTGTTGCTCAGTCCCTCCCTCTGACATAACTATTTTTTTTTGCCTCACCCTCCTCGCCCCATCCGAGTCTGTGGACTTCCTGTTCCTTGTTTCTGATCTCATGCTTAATTGCTACACTTCCCTAAGTAATTAAATTCGAACTGAAGTAAAAATCTTTTCCACATAGTAAACATGGTCCTGGAAAAATCTGTCCTCTCATATCAAAGGTATGCCATCATTTTAACACGTTGCTGTCTACAACTGAAGCTCCCAGCAAACTTAGTGGATGTTTCCAGAAACCTTTTCTTAACCCTGAGATCAACTGGTACACAAAGCAAACCACCTTAGGTGGTGTATCTCTTACCTAGAAACTACTAGCTACATTTGGAATTGCATAAGTGCTCTATTATTTCCATCAACCTCATCAGATAATCCTATGTGTCCCTAAGATTGATAAATTGATCATGTTGTGCGGTAAATTATGCTGCCAATGTCTTTTTATTATGGATGCTTCAACCAGCCTTTCAGAACCTTGTTAGCTCTAGTTTCTCCTTTTTAGGGGCCCTATTTATAGGCCTTTTTATATCTGCTTGTTTCTTTTGACATTGACCTGTTAGCGGTCCCTAAATTCTGTTAGCGGTCCCTAAATCGACCTCCACATATATATGTCACAGGGAATTGGATTTGGTCTATATTTCGGATCTCATTAAAATCAATCCATTACTCCTATGGCACAAGATATGGACCTCAGAAGCAACCGTTTTTAATAGAACTATTCTGAGTGACTGCCTTAAATTAGAGAGATGGAAAGATATTCATTGGATCTCCTATGTAAAGGAGTTCATGACTAACATGGGGCATGAACCTTTTTTTGATAATCCCTCCTCGCTATCTCTGATCTCTAGAAAGGCTTTTAAGATAAGTTGCCTTGCTTTCCTCGAGAACAAAAGATGCCTTGAGGAGAGGACTAAGACATCAGTAACCCAATACAATGCACTTGTTCAGAGCCCCGGTTTGCAGCTTTACCTGTCCCCTGATTACCCTGCTTATGACAGAATGCTGCTATCGCGATTGAGAACTGGTACTTATCATAGGTTGATAACATTTCCAGCCAGAAATGATTGGTCTTCAAAATTAATTAATTGTCCCTGCGATGATATTGCTCTGCAATCTTCGATACATTGTGTTCTCTTTTGCAAGTATTAGGCCTGGGGAAGAAAGAAATACCTGATTCCCCTTCTTAAGTTCTGGGGCCTAAGACGCTGCAGACCTGCGTATTTAAAGTTACTCCTATTAGATGACGAACTAACAATTAGTGCTGTATCCAAGTTTCTAAAATTCGTAATTCGATGCAGATCAACCCTGGATTAACTTTTAATGT
Source organism: Triturus cristatus (assembly GCF_964204655.1). Classification (NCBI taxonomy): domain Eukaryota; kingdom Metazoa; phylum Chordata; class Amphibia; order Caudata; family Salamandridae; genus Triturus; species Triturus cristatus. The sequence continues at coordinate 1,042,810,459 of NC_140590.1, read as the reverse complement.
TTGTTTTTATCTCTGCCATTTCTTTTTTTCATGATGAATATAACCTGTATGTAATTTGACTTTGTTTTTAATCATGTTTTATTGATTGTGCTTTTATGATTTTAATTTTAAAATCGAATAAAGCTATCTTTGACTTGACTTGACATTGACCTTTTTGTACTTTCCATAGCAGGAGCTGTGGCAAAACGATCTGCACACATGCGTCCCCACGTTTTACCTCTTACAATGTTCCTTTTCCCAAGCTTGGTTTGCTTTACACCGTTTATTTGCAATGAGTCCGGCTTTCCTGTCACATTAATATAACAACCTGCACAGGCATTCCCCATTATCAAAAACATATTGGCATATGAGACCATCTTCTACCCCTAAACTGAAGACTGTACCATCACGTCCTCGGTATAACACCCTCCTGATTCCCATAATTACCATTCACCCATGGAAATCTGGAAATTGGATAAGTGGATGACCACAGGCCTAAACTACAAAATTTCCCTGTACAGCCTCTTGTTCCCTGGGAGAAAACAGGAACAAATGCTAGACCTCCTGTCTCCCTTAATATGCAACGGATGGTTTGACATAATGGTAGGTCTGTTACTTACAGAGCACAATTCGGACTAATGAACAACAGAGCCTTGTACAAAATCACAGTGCCATGGGACAATTTATGATCATATTTATAACAAACATTTGAAATGCAATAGTTTGCGCATTACTGAAAGTTTGAGCTATTGGCGTTGCATTATTATTTGCAAAGCTATTAGCTCAAACTTTCAGTCATGCGAAACCTATTGCTTTGCAAGTAATTGTTTTTATAGCAGGCAGGGTTTTTACTTCAAGTTTTTAATATACTTGGAGGGTCAGAATATTTAGGAGCTGCGCGCAAAAATATATTCTCTGGATGCTTCGAGCATTAAAAAGAGCTCAGCAGCTGGCCTTACTGAGAGAACCGGGCTCACCTACTTTTCCCTTATAAAGCCTCTCTGCTTCTGTGTCGCCTTCATACAGTCATGTGGACATGACCCCCAATTCCATGTGCTTTCTCAGTAAGTACAAATGCTGTAATTGTGATTGCATTAATATAGCGCTCACTACCCCTGATGAGGTGTCAAAGCACTTTTTTGGCAAGTAGCACGCTACTCTGCAACCCAAAAATGATTAGTGGTGATTTAGTATAGGCAGATGTTAAATTAATTTGAGTGGTGGACATGTGAGTTTGTTATTTGAATTGAAAAAAGATAGTGGAGGGATAGAAGAGGGAAGGGTTTACATTTATATACCGCTTGCTACCCCTAGTGAGGTGTCGAAGTGCTTTTCAGCGGGTAGCACACTACTCCGGTACCCAAACAGAATTAGTGGCAAATTAGTATGAGGAACTATGACATTAAGTTGAGCGGTGGACATGTTAGTCTGTTAGGTGGATTGTAAAGGATTGTGGAGGCATAGAAGAGGGAAGGGTCTAGATTTAGAAAGTGTTATACAAAAAAAAGGTTTGGGAGCTTATAGCAGCAGGGGCAGGTTTAGGATTAGTAAAGGGGAGGTGGAGGGGGAGAAGGGTTGCGACATGACCCAAGCATGACAAGATATCAGGTCCTGGAGCATTTAAAGGCAACAAAGAGCCCTCGAGTGTTCGGAGACATTGAAAGGAACCCGCATGCCTGCTCTCCCGCCACAGAAGTTTACAAGCGCCACATGACTTGACTTGATTTGGCTCTGCATCTGCACTATAAACATGCCAGGCATTGCAGAGCATTACAAACAAACCTAGCCATGTACAATTACCAGAGATGCACATGCACACCCTGGGGCGAAGGAGTAAATGAAAAGCACTGAAGGAGCATCACAGAATCAACTAACACAGCACAGTCATCTGAAAAGCACCTTAAACTGCATGGCCACAAGTTGGATTTTGCCATTGGCTCAAACTCTCGCGAATGCGAGACCTATTGCATTGCAAGTACTTGTTGAGCTCTGAGTGGGAGGCGGCAGCAGCCATAGCAAGGCAGGGACTGTAATGGCAGTCCATGCTTTTCAAAAGCAGGAGTGAGGAGGAGGCAGCTGCAGCCAAAACGGTCTTTGAATGCACAGCAAATGTGGCAAAATAAGAGCAAGACTTATAGCCCTGTTTACAACAGAGCTCTGTAAACCACTAGCACGGGTCTCCAGTGCTCCAGCTTAAAGGAAGAAACAGTGCTCACAAGCTCTCAGTAAAAACACATGTAATAGGGGTAGTCCTTGAAAATGGACGGAGCTTTTAAAGCCCATATCCTGAATATAGCATGTCTCAGAGAGACAGCGCATGCGCTGCCTAGACAAGACCTAAAAAGGGAGAGGCCTTTGATGCTGTTGTAGCCTAAGGTCAGGGGAGCAGGGGAGGTCCATATCTGTTAGTTTTTCCTAGAAAGCATGTTCAGCTTGATGTGTGGCAATGGATGGGCAAGGCTGGTGTGTGAATAGATGTTGTTCAAGATAGTAGGTTCATAGCTTGAGATGGCTGGGTGGTTCTGGATTTCGTAATTTTACATTGCTCACTTTCAAGGCTGGCATTGTTGTGGCATTGTGTGTCACTGCTGGGCTTCTGAGGTGGGTTTTTTCTCTACTGGGCCGGATTTCCAATTACTGCTGAGAAGATGGGACTGGCCTGAAGTGGCAGTCAGAGCAGGTTTGACTATGGTGTAAGTGATTTTCTGGGGGGAAGTTTTATATAGCGCAAATTCGACCTGAAGGTATCCGAGCGCTTTACATGAGCACCAGTTATGTTACAGATGGACATATTCTTTTTGTTAGGCACGGGGAGATTAAGTGATTTGCCCAGAATCACAGGATGGTGAGCATCCTTGCCGAGACTCTAACCCGGTTCCCCAGCTTCGAGGTCGACCGCTCTACCTATTAGACCACATTCTCTCCTCGGATTTTACATAATATTTTAAGGGGCATTGTCTGCGGCCTTTTTTAATTCTTTTAGCCCTTTGAAGAGTTGGGCTTGTCCATCTGTTTGATCTCCACTTACCACTTTCACAACCCTTTCAACTTGCAAAGGCCCCTCTACAATGTCTTTATCTTTTGCTGCTCTTCAGATTCATGCCCAATCACCCTTTGAATTTCACAGCAACCCCTGCATTTGCTACTCATAAGATTTGTATCACTTCTCATTGCCTCGTACCATCATCAATGCCTTGGTGGCTCTTACTTTCCACAATCCCCATCACTAACTCTAAATAACCCATCTCATCCACAGGGATACCCCATTACTAATTTGCCACATGCAAGAATTCTTCCTAGAGCACATTTATGGTGAGCATGACATCTCTGTCTTCGAGCAGTATTACATTTTCACACACAGAGAATTATAGCACTTCCTTGTGGTTGTTAATTTAGCTCAATTGGTCAAAACTACTAGGGCCCCTAAATAATTCTGCCATTGCATGTGAGTGACCAGATAATATGTAGTGTCTGATCAGCTCTGATACCATCATTAAATCCTCAAAACATATATTAATAATCTATGGTAATATAGACATTATTTGCTATCAGCTGGGGAATCTTATTACTGTATTTTAAAACGCAGACTGCTAGCATCTGTAATGATGTATGCATTTTAATCCCTGGTGTGCTATCTATCTACCTATCGCCTTCACTGCGTCAGTAGAGTTTCCTTTAATTTCATGCGTTTTCTCCCGTTTTCAACAGTTTAATTGCTAAGACATTGTTTCCTTTCTCTGTCAGTTCGAGGAGTCAGGCCTACTGTCTTCTGAATCTGAACCAGTTTAGACAATCTCACCCGGCACCGTGAACAGCGACAGAAATGCAGCGCCAAGATATATCGCATCTCTGCCACTTTTACTGTTACAGGATCTTCTCTGAGCCAAATCTTGAGCAATTTCATGCACAAGTGTGATCTTTCTAAAAATGTCCCAGATGTTGTCACCAATCCCCTCTGAACTATCTTGGTCTCATAGACCATTTAATTTACTGTATAGTGTGTGCTGATTCCATTTCGAGAGATAGTAGTGCTCAGGACATCTCTACCATTCCTTTAAAGGTCTGGTGAGCTGCATCTGCCCTCCCCCCGCCCCCCTCCTTCACATCTCAAGTTACTAGTTTTCTTGCAAGTTATTCCTGTCCTTGTTTCTAGTGGAAGAACAGTGACCATCTGCTGCCACGACTTTCCATTGTATCCTATAAATTGTGGCGTTTTCCATTCTACACCCCCTCTGGTCTGTACATTGCCATTCTATGTGTTATTGGATACCTAACACTGCCTGTTTCTCCCTTTCATCCATCCCATAGAGGGTGGGTATTTTTATGTCCAGTCATTGATTGTAAATTCCTTGGAATGGCATGTTGGCCTTTTTCCCCCTGGTCACTTTCTCTTGCGTTCTGTGTTGCACTGTCCTGTACAGTTCACTTATGTTGTTTAACTCCCTAGGGGTATGCTGCCTCGTCACAAAAGGTCCTCCACTTCTCCTGTTTCCTCCTACTACATTGAAGGCCGTGCTCTGAGCTTGATACCTCACCAAAAGATGATGGTGTACTCCTAATGTACAACTATATTCTCCCTGGGTCTTATACCACATCTTCTGGCCTTCTAATCCATCTTTATGCCCTCCAAAGATTGTAATTTCCTGCATGCCCTTACCGAACAGCCAGCATTTTTCTTTGTAGCTCTTACCTTGATATTTGAACCATTTTCCCCCTATGTCACCGGTTTATGTGCAGGCAAGCACATCATCAGCTGGCATCTTGAAAGCTTATTGCATTATTTTTAGTAAGCACTTTGACACTGTTTGCCTTTCAACGAATCTTCACCTCATTTACTTCACCAGCGCGCACTTTAAGACGCATCATGTTATCAGTCCCCCTCAGTAGGGCTCTCAGTTGCTTTGTAGTCAGGTGTGTGCTCTCTAAATCTAAAAAGTACATGCATGCATTCTCTTGACACTTCAGAACTCTTTATTTTAGTCACCTGGGCCATAAAAGTACAACTCATCACACTGACCACATATGTCTAAAATAGTATAAATACATCCAATAATACCTAAAAAGATATATAAAAAACATAAATATATATACTTATACACACGTACTAATAAACATATCATTAACAAGCATTGAAAATGCAATAGGTCTCGCCTTTGATTAAGTTAAAGCCATTTGCTTTGCTAATGGTATTCTGTAGCAAAGCAAATGGCTTTAACTTAATCGAAGGCGAGACCTATTGCATTTTTAATGCTTGTTGGTAGGGAGATTAAGTGATTTGCCCAGAATCACAGGATGTTGAGCCAACACCGATGCTCGATCCTTGTTCCCCAACTCTGGCCGTTAAGCCACATCCTCAAATTCTGGGAGTTCAGACTAGATTAATTTCAGCAGAAACAAATCGGCATCTTAAAACAATGTAAGAGTGGGGAACATGAGGTTATCCGGTGACCTTAAATACAAAGTGCCCCGTTTTGGCCGCTCAGCCTTAGATTGTCTCAAGTGCATATTTAGCTTTACCGCTGCCTTCGACTGACTCTGACCGGCAGGCATTACTAATCAATCAATCAATAAGGACTGTGGTACTCTAACTAATACAAGAAACAAACCAGCAAACGCTCGCCTCTGTTGTTGGCTGGAGGGAACACCTCGTCCTCCGAGGGAACATTTCTTACAACGTTTGGGGTGGCCATGCTGCACTATGAGAACCATGCACTACTCGAAAGAGCCAGCCAGCTGGAAAGGCCACATCACCCGCAGGGGGGTGTTTACAGAAGACAGCCCCTTGATGTTTCCCCCACTGTCCGGGAAGAAAAGTCTTTTTTCAGTGGCCATTTGGCCCCTCAGGCCAGCCGCAGTCAGCGCAAGATCTTTTACCCCATCCCCCCGGAGCGATATCTACTCCTCGATAAAGTTGGGTATTCACGAGGGCTCACTTGCCTGGTCATCCTTGGTTTCTGGCTAGTTTTCATTCCACCTCATATCTATTTTTCTAAACACCCTACACTTTAAGTGGCCTTTGCTCACTCACTCTAGAAGTTCTAGAGAAAAACACTTTTCCAACAACAGATTATTTGTTAAAGAGTCATAGAGCCGCACATCCCAGCCATGATACCCGTTGCCCGTAATTTTGGTACATAATGCCCCCACCTGAAGCTGCACTCCGTGTCTTGACGTTTGTGCAGGCAGAGGCCCCCGACTCGACCCTGCACAGTGCGCTGACCGTCACTTAGTTTACAGGCTGTTCTCGTCTGTGTTAAATTGTTAACACGGTCACTGTATGTCCATCTACGTAAAACACTCCAAAGTAAAAAAAAAACACAAAGGTGTTTGGGGACGGCCCTTTGGCTTTGTTTTCAAAAGTATGTATTTGTTTAGGCCTAGATTGCTCCCCAGGGCAGATGTGTAATGCGATTTGAACTCTGGTCCAAGATGCGTGTCCTCCGTCGAAATCCGCGCTTAAGATTCTCTGTGGCTAAAAATACACAGTTATGACTGTTTACTCATTTAATTGATTGCTTTTAGTTTAAAAGTATAGTATTGCTTTCTATAACTTACTACAAAGTCCATTTTGAAGTCATAATTCTTTCGGACTCTGGTGTAAGAACTGTGAATACCACGTGACTCAATGGCGTCCGTGTTTTCTTGTCTTCGGTTCCCATTCAGCAGCCCAGTGCATATCTTTGTTGTTGCATATTTATATAGCGCGAACTCGACCCAGAGGTATTGGAGCGCTTTACATGAGCACCAGTTGCATTACACAAGGACACACTCCTTTTTGGAAGGGAGATTAAGTGATATGCCCAGAATCACGGGACGTCGAGCAAACGCCGAGGCTCGATCCTTGTTCCCCACTCTGGCCGTTGGGCCACATCCTCCAATTCTGGGAGTTCACACTAGATTAATTTCAGCTGAAACAAATCGGCATCTTAAAACAATGTAAGAGTGGGGAACATGAAGTTATCCGGTGACCTTAAATACAAACTGCCCCGTTTTGGTCGCCCAGCCTTGGATTGTCTCAAGCGCATATTTAACTTTACCGTTGCCTTCGATTGACTCTGACCGGCAGGCATTACTAATCAATCAAATGCTCGATAAGGACTGTGGTAATCTAACTAACACAAGAAACAAACCAGCAAACGCTCGCCTCTGTTGTTGGTCGGAGGGGACACCTTGTCCTCCGAGGGAACACTGCTTGCAACGTCGGGGTGGCCATGCTGCACTATGAGAACCATGCACTACTCGAAAGAGCCAGCCAGCTGGAAAGGCCACGCTTCCCGCAGCGGGGTGTTTACAGAAGACAGCCCCTTGATGTTTCCCCCACTGTCCGGAAAGAAAAGTCTTTTTTCAGGTAGGGTAACAATTTCCTAAAATTTTATCACACCTTTATCCTTTCCCTTAATCCGCTGGGAAAGTTACTTTGTTTAATTACAAAAAGGGGGAGAGATGTCCCCACCCCTACAAACCAGGCTAAACGGCCCCTTGATAATTATTCCCGGGTCAGGCTTTAGCGGGGCATTACGGCCCGCCGGAGCGTGTGATATTCGCTTTGAGTTTTCGGGCTGTATGTTTTTTGCTGCTTGTTTTGTTTCGGGGGCTACTTTGAGTTTCCAATGAAGGGCATTGAAGCGCCCCTGGACAGGGGTGAACAGCAGCTCGGTCTGGGAAAGGGCCGTGTGTGTGTTGTTTTCACCCACTTTCCTCCCTTTGTTTGGGCCTGCGTCTGCCCAGCCGCCTCAGAGCAGCTGTTTCAGCACATGGCGTAGGACCCCCATGGGCTGGTGACCACTCTGGAGCCTTTGAAAGGCCTGCCAGGCTTGTGCTGGGGCGCAACACACCGCACCAGAGAAATTAAAGTTTCTCTTGCAGGACACCGCAATCATTTATTTTCTAACTTTAACACTGAGTGGGGGGGGAAGAGGGGGAGGACTCCATCATACGGGAAGGCACCTTTACATCTCATTCCTTATTTCAGTTTGGAAAGGAAACGTTACAGAGATATGAATTTTGCAGAATAGTGAGTGAGAACCAAATGCGCAAAAAAGAAGTGAAGCCGTGGGCTTTCGCGCCTCACTGCACCGCAATTGCCGAATGACCAGGGTGAAAGTCGACGAGCACGCCCAAGATGGAGTTTGCTGCACGTGCTTGTCCCTACACCTCCTCTAGACATCTTTAAAGTGAAGTGTGAATTATCAGAATTTTGTAGAAAAATCTAATTGAAGGCTTTCTTCAAAAACAAGGAGAACGACGCCCCGACAAGTGATACCCATCTAAGACCCAAATCTACCTTCTGTCCACCCAACCATTTGGTCCCTGTAGAAGTATTAGCCTTTGAACAAGCTATTCTCAAAGAGGTGGATAACATCAAACCCTCGTCCAAGAGACCATTTGTCAACATCACGAGACGTGAAAAACTAGCAATAGAAGAACTAAGCAGGAATGAAAATATAATTGTGAAACCAGCTGATAAAGGGGGTGGTATCGTTCTCCTGAACAAATTAGGATATGACACCTAATGTCAAGACCTCCTATCAGATCAAAAATTCTATGAGAGAATTACCAATGACCCAACCAAGAGACTACAAGGCACTATAAACTCCTCCATGATAGAAGAAGCACAGACCAACCAATGGATATCAAAACACGAAGCAGACTTTCTCAGAACAAAATCCCCCAGAATACCATATTTCTACTCCTTACCTAAAACACACAAAAACAGAACTCCACCACCAGGACGACCTATTGTCTTGGGGATTGGTTCAGTATTAGAACCTTTATCACAGTTTGCTGACCAATTCCTCAAACCCCTGGTACAACGCACACCCACGTACCTGAAGGACACACGCGATCTCCTGAATCAACTAGACAACCAGGTCTATAATGAAAACACCATGTATCTGGTGGGACTGGATGTAGAAAGTTTGTACACCGTACTCCCACAACAGAAGACGTTAGACACTTTAGAAAACCTCTTATTCTCAGAACCCTGGACTTACTCAACACCGAGACATTTTGTGTTACAGTGTTGCAAATTGGCTCTGACTGAAAATTATTTTGAGTACAATGGTACTCTCTACAGACAACGCCACGGTACATCTATGGGCAGCACCTTTGCTCCCAGTGTGGCGGGTCTGTAACTCTGTATGTCAGTGATTTTGAAGAAAAATACATACAGAATCCCATCAATCCATACCTGACTAAAGTAAAATTCTGGAAACGTTACATAGATGACGTCATCATGATTTGGGAGGACACTGCAGAAACCCTACTAGGATTTCTTGGATGGATCAACTCCAGAGATGAATGTTTAAAATTTACCTGTAATTCTGACAGACAACAACTTGACTTCCTCGACGTCACTGTCTATTCGGAGAACAATCTCCTCCAGACAAAGACGTATCACAAACCCACAGCGAAGAACAGCTTGCTGTCTTACCATAGTTTTCACCCACGCCCTCTCAGAGACAATTTACCATTCAGCCAATTTCTCAGACTGAAGAGAAACTGTGGCAATCTCCAAACTTAAAAACACAGGCTAAAGAATTAGGAGAAAAATTAGTCAAGAGAGATTACCCAATGAAAATAATCAAGAAGTGCCAGAAAAGAGCGCGCAATCAACCAAGAGAAAACCTTCTACAAGTGTCTACACGGGTTGAACCAGAGGATCTCCTGACCTGTGTTACCACCTATAACACTATATCCAACACAGTGAAAAAGATTGTCAACAGGAATTGGAGAATCCTAACTTCTGACGCATTACAATGGTCCAAACCAAGGTTTGCGAACAAGAGAACGAAGAACATTAAAGATTTTCTAGTACATACTAGACCAACTCCACAAACCACCACAGAGACCATTACAGCAGCATGGAATCTTGAACCAATCACAGGACACTACCCTTGCGGGACGTGCTCGGTATGCAATCTGACAAAAGTGACCAAGATCATCCAACTTCTTCCCAACCTAACCTGGACACTTCGACAACATACAAATTGCAATACTACCCATGTAATCTACATGATCACCTGCCCCTGCGATCTTAGGTATATTGGGATGACCTGCCGAAAAATAAAGCTGAGGATTACAGAACATAAAAGCAACGTGAACTGTAAAAGATTGACAACTAAAATGAGTAGACACTTTATAGAGAACAATCATGACACCAGCGACCTGAAGTGGGTTGTACTTGAAAGTCTGAGATCTGTTAATCACAATGCTGACCGCATCTTGTTTGAAAAAGAACAACGTTGGATTCATCGTCTGGCCACGGACAAACAAGGCCTAAATGATAATATCCCTTGGCACACATTGGCCTAAAAACGATTTCTGAACAAGGCGACCTTAGATCAACAATGAGCATCAGCGCTGAACCAGAGCAGATTTAAATATTTAGTCAACTACCGTCTCCCGGTACTTTTCATTTTTCCCACTGACTACAGGGCACACATTGGCCTAAAAACGATTACTGCACAAGGCGACTCCAGATCAAGAAGGATGCCACAGTGCTGAACCAGAGCGTATCTATATATCTAGATGACTACCATCTCTCGGCACTGTATATTTCCCCACGGATCATAGATGCAACCACAAAAGTGAGAACTTACTATGATAAGACATACACATATGTACTCACATCCCACACAGTAATGTCTATGATAGACCTATAGCTCAACCACTGTTTGCCAACCACGAGTAGTTGCCAACCTTTACCGTGTAATACAAACATTGAGTCCTTTGTCAACCTCTATTACCGCTGCACTTTTTAACGTTAAACCTACACGGGCCATTCTGATTGGATGCACCGGTGGAAAGAGGCAGATGCAGACAACGAACGTGACAGAACCGGTAAGCTCCGATGGCCGCCGCAAGTGGGACGACGAGATAAACTAAAGTAAGATGTCTCTAACTTTCCTTACTTGTGCTTTCCTTTAACTCTAGCAACGGAGTTTTTCAACCTGCTCCCGGGCATCTCCTAAAGAACATTATTATCTTTTTCGAAGGTAAATTTGTGTGACACATTATCAAAGCATGATTTGGTTACTTGTGACCTAACCACCGATAGAGGCGATTATTTATCACTATCTATGTTATTAAATCCGCATCCTTTACCAATCTATTTATAGACTTACGCCCATGACTATACACAATATTTATCACGAAATTGTACATCGACCACATACGATAATGATCACTGTACATTTACTAATTGAACTCAAACCAATGTCGAAATTCGAGCTTGAACTAGTGAGAACATGTTGACAGTCACTTTTAGATTCACCACGCTAAGACTCGCGTCCCCTCTCTTCACCTAACCGCCCCCTCTATTCGCCATTTATTAAACTCACTTTTAACCTCACCCATCCCACCTACGAAAGTAGCTCCACCATATGATTTCATGAAGCAGTATTTCATGATCTTGAGTCACCTAAAAATATGTGAATATAACTTTTTCTACCCCATTAGGTACAGATACTATTGATCTGACCTCATTAAACTGAACAAGTGGAATATTTTTTCGCTTTAGGAGCGACAATGCGCCTTCCTACAATTACCGGTCCTGATGAAAGCCTTTAGACCATTACAGAAGGCAGAAACATGTTGACCCCTACACTATGAAAAGTACGGCAGACCAGTAACTCAGTCTCACTCCGCACTTCTTCCTTTTTAATTCTCTGATCAAGCTTTCAAGAATAAAGTTACAATTGAAACAATGACCAAGAGATTTTAATTCACCAGATACGAACCCTCTCACACCCCCCTTATTCTTCATGTCTGGATGCTACTGTTTAATCAGAAGGTCTTCCTCCAGGTGGAGGGCAGCATACATTCAAAGAAAGACCCGATGATGATGCTGCACTATTACACGTAAGCGGTAACCCAGTTCATGCCGCCGTTGTACCTGTGTATAGTTATGAGGGTTATTTTATGAAGGAACCAACAGCAAAAAGACCCTGGCTACACAGGACAAGTGGTCCACTCTCTTTTTGATTTTTTTGAATTGAACACAAGGAAGCCAAATGGACCATAGCTTCTTTCTCCCTCTCCATTGATTTTTCGTGCTTGTCCTCGACAGAGACTTTTCTCTTTTGGAGCCGTCCCACTTGGACGGACTGCCCTGCTGGCGTAAAAGGTTTATTATCTTCTTTATGGGGCCATCTGTTTCGCCCCATAAAGAAGATAAGAAACCTTTTACGCCAGCAGGAAGTCAGACAAGCCAGTCCAAGTGGGACGGCTCTAAAAGAGAAAAGTGCACGTCACTGGAAGCTCTTTTCCAATGGCTGGCCACTGTTTAGCATAAACGGTGACGCCAGCCAATGGAAAAGAGGGGCGGGGCTTAAACCCCGCTAGTGAAAGCTACCCAAAAACATAAAATCTCGCCAGCGAGACTGCGCATGTGCGCAGCCTACGCTAGCTGAGACCTCAAAATGAAATGTTAAAAGGATTCCCCCAATTCGGTCCAGATGGGACACGCAGAAATATAAGTCATCGAGAGAGAGAGCGACTTAGGGCTTTTTTGCTTCGCACCCACATTGCACCCAAACTTTTGCAATAGAGATAACCATTGGCATGGAACAGTCTGACCTAAAGATACGAAGGGCATCCTGGTAGTTCCGTACACCTAATGACCTACAAATTGGTGCCAACCAATTGTGCCTGGGGGATAAGTAGCCTGGGTAAGCAAACATAACATGTACTACACTTTCCTTCTGGTGGTCACATATAGGACAAATGCTACCTTCTTCACCCTTCCAGCCTGATGTAAACAACCTGAGGGGTAGAGTGCCTATTTGAAACTGAAATTAAAGTTTTCGGTGCAGAGCAATCATCACTACATCCCAGAATAATTCCCGCCCCCAACATGACTTAAGGTCCATGTAATCACTTGTTGTTAACTTGGCAGTGGCTGACTTCCGAACATCCTCAGCCTCCACAAATGACCGATATTTCATTTTCTTCTCAGTCTTAGATGGAAAGACAGATGTATTCGGTTGGTCCTACAAATCATGGAGGCCTAATGAATACAGGGCTGACTTAATGTTTTAGAGCCATAGAATTTAATTAAATTGGCAGTGGCGGCTCCCCCATTGGGGCGTGGGGGCGTCGCCCCACTGCTTTCTCGCCGTGCAAGAAGGCAGAAACATAAACGGTAAAAACTACCATTTATGTTTCTGCCTTCTCGCATTGCGAGAAAGCAGAAGTGCCTCTGTGCCTGGTTGGGGGCGGGCGGGTGGGCGGCCCTGCTCGAGGGCAGGGGGGGAGTGGCTTTCCCACTGTTGTGGGTACTGACTGTTTGGTCGGCCCTGGAGCTGACCAAACAGTCAGTAACCACAACTGCCGCTACTCGCTAAGGTCCCATGAACACCAGAACAGAGAATGAGAGCTTGGCTTTGGGCAAGGGGGACCAGGCAAATTCACAATCCGATTTGTTGACGAGATCCCGCTCCTGTCACTAAAAATGATCCAGACATGAACCTGAAAAATAACACAAAAGGCACCATGCTACCTGACATAACATCCCACATGGTGGTTTGCTTTTCTCTCTTCCGCAGTGGACCCTCCCCTGCGCACGTATAGCAGGGTACTGGTCTCGAGACATCACGCTGCAGGGCATGTGATCTCTCAAGTGTTCGGTTCTCAGAGTTCAGTTACTGGTGGTCCTGCGGAGACACGGCCGCTTTCAAATTTTAATTTACTTTGAAATCTTTTTTTAATAAGATTATATAAAGAAAGAAAACAGGCTGACATCATTTCAAAAATGTTTTAGAATGTACGTATTCAACATAACGCTCCTCCTCTCAAACTCTCTGCACAGAGCACATTCGATTTATATGAAAGGATTCTCAAATCAGTTTTAGAATATGCATTTTTTCTCACTTAAAATTAATGACATATTCAAGATAAAGTTCCTCACAAACGATCTACACAGAGCGCATTCGATTTATGAAACGATTCTCACTAGGCCACATCCAGATCTCTGTATCTCATCTGCTCCTCTCCTCATGCCCAGTAATGTCGTTCAAACTTAAAAAAATGCTTATTAGGAAAGACACTCATATATTCTTAAATTGCGCTTTTTTAACCCAAGTGATAGAAGGGATGAATCTACGACTCTCGCCTCAGGAAACCTGTAGCTCGAACCCTGCATCATTTCGGTAGTCGCCTCAATCTACTCTTGTGCTTCTGGAGATCTGGCTTCTCTTGATGGACCTGGTTCTGCTGATGAGGTCTGGCCTGAGGCTGTGATTAGTGCAATATGGGCCTCATTTGTGGGATTTGGGCTTAGGGTAGTGCACTGCTCTGGGACAGAAGTGAAAGGGCAGGAATGCACCATACTTAAGCAATATGGTGCATTCCTGTTTACTCTTTCTGCACTTGCATCGTTTCAGCATCCGTGCGCCAATGTAGGGGAGTGTTTTTTTGTCGTTTGTGACAGATTAGAGGGGTCTGAGGTCGCGTCGCAGGATGTAGAGTGCGACGAAGGAGGTGGTTGAAGATAGAGTGCTGTGGGATATGGGTGCATTTTTGGCAGGTAGATACGGTTAGCAGCCCCTTAGTATGATGGTTTTATTGAAGTTTTCAGGAGAGGTGCATGAGTGCACAGGGAGAGGACGGAGACAAACAGATTATTATAAGGTCCCAATTAGAGCAAGGGACAGAGCGATGGATACTAGATAAAGTTAAAGCCAAAAGTGAAACAGATAGGAGAGGGAAAGACACAGTGACTGATGCAGAAGGGGCACAGAGAGCAAAGGATCTAGGAGTGGTGGATAAAGGCAAAGGGGGTTGTGAGGGATGGGCACAGGGAAAAGAATATATACAGAGGAGTGATCTGTAAGGGCACGTGGAGAGGCAAAGACACAGAGGTGTGATGTATAAGGGCAAAGGGAGAGCAAAGACACCGAAGAGTGATATGTAAAGGGTCTGAGAGAGCAGAGACAGACAGGAGTGATATGCAAGGGCACAAGAAGAGGAAAACAAACAGAGGAGTGACATGTAATGACACGGGGAGAGCAAAAACACACAGTAGTGATATGCAAGGGCACATGGAGAGGCAAAGGCACAGATGAGAGATATGTAAGGACACGGGCAAAGGAAAGACACACAGGAGTGATATGTAAGGGCACAGGGGGAGCAAACATACAGATGAGTGATATGTAAGGGCACTGGAAGAGCAAAGACACAGAGGAGTGATATGTAAGGGCACAGGGAGAGCAAAGAGACATATACTGAATAAGCAGCTACCTATGTTATATGACATCTCTTTATTAATGTAATAAATGCACTTTCACAATTACTTTATTATCCTTCCTGCTTTCTCAAATTTGCTTGAAAATGCACCATTTGTCCACTCTTTTTTCAAAATGTTCTCGGGGGGTAACCCCCCGAACCCTCCGTAGGTAGTTCCTGCTCGCTCGCTGCGGTGCATTAGGACAATAATTTTACGCCTCACCAGCCGCCACTGTAAATTGGTCAGCCTTCATAACACCCTTTAAACTGTCAGCATATTGAGCGAGCTCGGGAGTGGTCCACAGACGCCTCCAGTACAATAAGACACATTTTATGCGTGTGGCTGGTAACTCCGAGATCACAGAACAGTGGTTATAATGGAGTGTTGGTTGAGAGGGAAATCGGGTTCCTAATGAACTTGTTCTCAGATTTTACAATCCCATCGTGTTTGCAGAACCCCCACAGCTCAGCCCTGTACAAGGCTGACCCCAAACCCTTGGCTTCATGGATTTTAAGTGCTGGAGAAATGGGTTTAGAGTAGGATGTCGAAAACTCTAAGTATTGCACCAGAGATCAGTTTTAACCTTGTGGTGGTCTTGCTAATGTGCAGCTGCCAAGACATATCCTCTGCAATGGTAGCCCCAAGATAAACAAACAAATCAACTTGTTTTAAGGGGGTTCCTCCCATGACTAGTTTGCTCTTGAAAGCTTTATGCTGCTTGAAGGACATCACCTCAGTCTTTGAAGTGTTAATTTCCAGGCCCCCATCTACATTGAATTTGTTAAACCAATCCAAAAGTTTCTGGAGGCCTGATGGGGTCTTGGAAATCAACAAGGTGTTGTCAGCAAATAGGAGGATTGGAGTTTTAAAGCCTGCCAAATACGGGGCATCAGCTTCAAGTTGTAGCAAATTGGAAGTAATATCATTAATAAAACTGAGTCTGATCCCCTCCCCATCTTATGTGTGCCTAATTGCCTTTGTGCAAACGGATTAGAAGAGATAAAATCATGAGGGGGGCATATCCAGGTCAGCCAAAATACTTCACCATTTTGTTCTTGAAGCTTTCACAACCTTTCAGGATATTGCCCATGGATCTACTTAATGCCCCACTTAGAGGCAATTTCACATTACTTTGTTTCGTAGCACCGATGTCTCAGGAATGGAACCTCTCTCTCAACTGCCTTTGTTGAGTAGAAGCTCCCCGGAAGACCAAGCGGCTAGAGGGAACCTCCTTTGATCCACCAGGGCCTACTGTAAGAGGGAGGCTGATTCCCCTTGCCTGAGGGCCTCCTTCATGCTTTAGCAATTTGCATAGCTTTCCTGCACAATTGAAAATATTAGCATGCACTGCTTTAAAAGTGTTTTGCGTACGCGTAACATACAAAGTTGTTTACTCACAATGATGAACAAAACTGACAATTTAAGAGTACAGTCCTGAGGATGAATGAAGAGGGGGTTTTAGAAATTAGGCTGCCTACACAAGAAAGATTGGAATATTGTTTGTGGGAAACATCACATAGAAGCCAGATAGTGCCTAGGTCACACGGCCCATTTTTGACATGAATTTGGAAGCAATTACAAGTAGAGCGGGAGTGTGGGAGTTTAGCCACTTACTAAATATGAGCAGCTTCATCCATTTTAACACTGCACAATACTGTCATTTTCAATGTCAACTCTCCACTTCTCCCAGTCAAAGTCCCCTCTTCTCATACACTGCACTATCTTTTCCCTGCCACTTCTGCTCATCAGTGGTGGGTAGTGATTTCTGAAAGTGGAGGTGCATAATACTTGCCCTTTCTTCCAGGAAGCAAAACTTCTTCTGGGTGGATTCGGGTAGGGTTCTTCAACTGAGAACATTTAAATAATATGGGTCAAACAGTTCATTTTAATGCACAATTTTCACATAATTTTGCTACAAATCCATAGGCTCTGAAAGAGCATTCATAAAGTATTCCAGAAATATCATGGTACACCAGGGACCAAGGAAGCCTGAAACTTCATAAGAGCTGACACTATTTTTTAAAACAATTGCCATATTTCAGTAATTACAACCACTGTGCAAGAGCCTGAGTTTTGGCACAGTTCCCTCATATTCCGAGAGTTCGAATTTTGCCTTGAATGTACCCCAAATGCCACTTGTGCCCTCATATATCAAAAATGACTTCCATTACGCAAGGACTAGCATTTTGCTATTGGTGCCCTCATAACCTGGGCACCCTTTCTTATAAGAGTTGCTTTTAATATATCAGAACATTCATTTTACCAGAGGTGCCATCACAATTCCATGAATTATCTTCAGTATGCCTGGGCCTATACTTTGCCATGGATAATACCACCCAGCTGTATGACATGGGCGTCCTCCACTGTAGGTCAATAATTACATCAAGTATGCCAGGGATACCAGCCATGTGCTTGAATAAACCAACAGGCACTCTCACATGTGCACACACACACAAACACACACACACACACACACAAAGACACTCTCTCCGGTTGTCTCTAACACACTCCCATAACGCAAATACACGAACACACACACACTCACATAGACACACATGTTCTCGCACACTCACACACCAGCCCTCACACACATTCTATCTCAGCTTTCCCAATCTATGGGATGTGCTACAAAGACCTGTAGAGTTCCTGCTACCCCTTTCGTAACTGTCTAGTCTGGTAGCAAATCATGGCAAAAACATTTAAGTATAGACTGTTCAACAGTCAACAAAAATGGCATTGTCAATGTTTGTTTTCATGAGCGAAGTAAATGAAATAGTGCACTTCTATGAAATATGTGAACAGAATTTTATAAGTTGATCAATGAGTGCCAGTATTGGAAGTGGACTGAACTACTTCATAAAATTAAAAAAACATAGGGCCTGGTTTAGATTTCTGCGGACAGGTTACTCCGTAACAAACGTAACAGGTATCTTATCTGCCATATTACAAGTGCCATTGGATATTAGGCACTTGTAATACAGCGTACGAGATATCCGTCACTTTGTTTTGGAGTAAGTCCGCTAAACTCTAAATCGACCCTTGGTGTCCAAGTGATCTTATGCATGACTCTTGCAGGCAGTCCTGGCTTTTTAGCAAGCAACACTTTGTATGTTGGGATTTTCAACCCCAATGTACAGTCATAAAAAACAAAATAAGTTACAGATGAAGCATTGTGGTGCATACAAAAAACACAATAGGACTGGCGAAAGGTGTAAAAAAAGACAATGGGCCTCCTGGCAATATGTAAAAAGTTTCAGGGTGTGATTTTCAAACTTTATTACCAGTAAGAAATCAAAGGTTAAACAGTGATAGATGAGCAGATATTGCATTTCATGTGTAAATTTAAGAATTCCTGTGGTAATGGACACACTTCCACTCTTCTCTAAAATACTGGTACTTACCAAAACGCTTCCTGCCCACCACACAGGGAGCCCCAGTGGAGTCTGGGTCCTATTTCATACCATCACCTTAACTCCCACCTCACGGCGGTCACGTTGTCGAGCAGCGGCAACTGATTTGCGCGAGTTTTGAAATTATAAAGAAAGTCTCATATGCAGGGCCCAGTGCTTTTGTGCCCTTTTTGACCGCCAACCCCTTCAGCTGAAATATTGCTGGGGTACACCCTAGTGACCCACAGAACTTGGGGAGAAAGTATTGTGGCGGGCTGCCATTTTGTTGCATTTATGGAACGGGTGTGGGGACTGTCCGTTTGGTTTGGCCCGGGCCGCTCCCAACAGGAATATATATGTGATTAATGAAAAACCTACACATCTGTAGGCATGAAAATGTAATTTACCGGTTTAATAATTTCGACTGACATCCAACGTAAGCGATGCATTTCAAGAGGGCGCAAATGAGACTGACACAGTGAGGCGAGCGATGCGTGTTGATAACATTTCAGATGGATTGCCGAAGGAGTCACGCGCATCCCGCCCGGTTCAGGCCGGGCTGCGGGCTCTCAGCTGGGATCGAAAATGAGGATGTTTTGCTCTGACTAGTGTGAATTGCCATTTCAAGCAGCAAGGAAAAACAAGTTTTTTTTCTATTATTCAGCTGTTTCTGACAAAGCCACATCGATCTTTCACTATGGGAAGTCAAGACTGTTCTAAATTTCAGCTTCTAAGTGGAATTTTATTTAACTCTTCTTTCTTTAGCAAATGACGGAGAAAATACAAATACACAATTAAATATTGAAAGGAGGTTAGCTTCTAAACCTTAACCTCTTTTGATTGTTATAGGAATTTGTTATGCAATACATAATTTAATAATCGGGGAGTGTATTGTTTCTCCTCCCCTTGGTCTGGCTTTTGTACAATACGAAGTGCAGTGAAAGAGTGGGCTTTGGACTATCATGGTGTTTTCATAGTTTGTCATTGCTTTGATGGTCTGTTCATAAAGGTCACAGCAGTTCATGCATGGTTACATGGTCCCGTTGTGTTCCCTTTAGGTTTTGGTAATGAAGTCATTCTTTTCTTAGAATAGAGCTAGCGTGTGCTCTTTAATGGATTTGCTGTGCTTGATGCAACGTTATAAATTCTGGTTTACGGGTATTTAGTTTATGAAGTTTAGTTATGATGGCTTGGTCCTTCATGAAGACACAGTGCTGTTCACTAATAGCTATTTCACTTTCGTTTGTTTTTCACTGCTGTCACATAAACGTGTTGTTCAATGTACAGTTTTTTCTGTTCTCCCAAATAAGGATGTGTTTACACACATAAATAAGCGTTGTTAAAGATGCAACAGATGATCTATTGTGCAATATGTTGCTGTAAATTTACCCCCACCAACACAATTTGTATCTTTTGATCTCTTTTCATCACTCTCTTCTTGAGGGGGCCAGCTTAAGTCAGATGAGTCAGTGAAGAGGTGTGGTGCAGCGGACAGAGAGGCTGACTTTGGAACATGGGGGCTCAAGGTTCGATCCCTGGCTTTAGCGGCAGGTTAGCCCAGCACCTTGTGACTGTGGGCAATAGCTTGCTTAATCTTCCCGATAGCCCCCGGCACCGGGACATCTCTCCAGAGGTAGCTGCGCACTTTACAAATGTTGGTAATTCATGTCATGAGTCAGTCTTTTAGAATAGGTGCTCAGCTTCCATATTGTTGGCACTCTAGATGTTGCTTTACTATAGGATTTTCTTTCTAGGACAACTTGAGCAATACGTGAAGTTTGCCAACCTAATGCAGATACTTCCTGTAGCATAAAGGCATTAACATTGACTTTGTTGAAGCTTGATTAGACGGTCAGCCATTGTTCAATACACGATCTTGTTGTCAAAATATACAGTGAACTCTCAATGACAACACACCCAGTCTGCTTTCTAGTTCTGATAGGGACACAATTTATTTTGTTTGTGTTCGTTTCATATAACTGAAAGCCCATCTTTTTGGTGAGATGTTATTGGAGGGGGAGTTAGACTCTGAATAGCTGCACCAATGGGGAAGGTTTGCCTGCCCTTGGAGCAGCCTCCAAGGATGCGAAAGGCTGCCTGCACCGCCTTGCATAAGAGGGAAATCTGCTAATCACCCCGGCAAGAAGGTGAAGCATCAGATCTCTGCCTTTCTTCCTTGTCTCTCACTCGCCTACCCAGCAAAACTGACCGAGGGCGGACATGGGTCTCTTGAAACTAGACTGGCCTGCCAGGTAATTACTGCCTCCCTATGCTCCCGTAGTGCTGCAGAGAATGGTTTCCAAAGGTGTACTTGTCGTTATGTTATGTTATTATGTTATGTTATTATATATTTATAACACGCACGGATACTCTGGAGTGTCCCGGCACGGAAGCCAGTATAAAGGAGACAGAAGGGCGTGGAACGCAGCTGGGTGTTAGTTAAAGAGCAGGGGTTTTAACTGCTTTTTAAACAGCCTTAGGTCATGGGTGTTTCATAGATTGTAGGGAAGGGCATTCCAGGCTTTGGCTGCCTTGAAAGAGAGGGAGCTCCCCCCGGTCCTAGCAAGGCAGAAGCGTGGTATAGCGGTGAGGCATTGCCCTGCGGAACATAGATGTCTATGAGGCGCATAGAAATCAAATCGTCTTCTGAGATAGGGGGGCCTAGATTTATATATGGCACCATGGGCAAGGGTGCAGGGGTGAGTGCCTTGAACAGGACACGCTGTCTCACTGGGAGCCAATGCATATCCCGAAGATGTCGTTTTATGCTGGACCTGCCCGGAATGGCTAACAGCGCTCTTGCTGCTGCATTCTGGATGGTCTGTAACATTTTTAACTGATAACCAGGAAGGCCAATGTATAAGGCATTGTTGTAGTCTAAGCGTGATAAGATGAGGGCGCGGGTCACCATTTCTTTTGCTGATATGGGCAGCAATGGCAGGAATTTCCTGAGTGATTTTAGTGTGCCAAAGCACACACCGGCCACTTTCTTTATCTGCAGTGCGAATTGGAGGTCCTTGCCGACCTAGAACCCCAGATTCTTCACTGGGCTCCCCGTTGACTTAGGCATGGGGTAACCCATAGGCCAGAGGTCATCCCTGAAGTGCGGAGGGAAAGACCCATAGAGGAGGATCTCAGACTTGTCCTCGTTGCATTTAAGTTGAGCTCCCGCCAGCCATTTAAAAACTGCTGCAAGACATTTTTTGGCTGAAACATGGAACAGATCATTATCATTCCACGTAAAGAGGAGCTGGGTATCATCTGCATAAGCTATGATCTTTGCACCCAGCTCCTCCGCCAAATGGATAAGAGGCGTAACATATACATTAAAAAGAAGGGGGCTCAGAGTTGAGCCCTGGGGGACTCCGGTAGTCACCTTTCTTTGTGCTGAAGAAAACAGAGGCAGCCATACCTGCGGTGTCCTGTTCTATAGGAAGGATTTGATCCAATCCCACGCCATGCCAGAAATTCCAATATTGGAAAGATGGGCCAAAAGTTGGCGATGTGGCACCGTGTCGAAGGCGGCAGAGAGGTCCAATAAAATCAGGGCCGCTCTGCCGCCTGAATCTAGGCATTCCCTAATAGCCTCCGAAATCTCAACCAGGGCAGTCTCTGTGCTATATGTGGCCCTATATCCCGACTGGGATGGGTGGAGGGCACCAAAAGTCTCCACGAACTTGGAGAGTTGTTTATGTACTGCCTTCTCGCACACCTTTGCCACAGCCGGGAGTAGTGAGATAGGTCGGTAACTGGCTAGTGTGGCAGGGTTTAAAGAAGGCTTTTTTAACAGGGGGAGTTGCTTAACCTGTTTCCACTCAGATGGAACCGTGGCTGTTTGAAGTGATAAATTGATGATATTGTTCACTTCAGGGTTAACCACCTCCGCCACTGCTACTAACTGCCTAGCTAAGCAAGGATCAACTGGTGAACCTGATTTAGGTGATTTAAGGATGGCCAATGTATCCAACAGAGAGATATGTGTAAAGGCTGACAGGGAGGTGCTGGTTGTATCTGGGTCTGGGACAATCTGTGAGGGATGATCCACCTGCACTTGACTAATGGGCCCGAAGCTGTCCTGGATTGTTTGAATCTTGTCTATGAAGAACCCGGACAGCTCCTCGCACCAAGAATTAGTGGCAGGAATGGCAATACATTCCGCGCAAGGCTTCAGGAAACTCTGGACGATGGAAAAAAATTCTTTTGGGTTATTTTTTCACTGAGCGATGCACTCCACGTAGAAATTGCCTTTGGCCTTTTTAATGGCAGCATAGTAATCTTTCTGGGATTTCCTTAGTACTGTTTTTGCCAGCCAGTGGGCAGTAGGCTTGTCTCCAACTGCACTCTAGCTTTTTACATGACTGTTTTAGCTTTTTAAGCTCATCAGAGAACCATGGTTTGGACGGAGTGTTTCTTACTCTCTTATTGGTCAGATGTAAGGAAAGATGTTCCACAGCCTGTGAGATCCAATTGTTAAAACCCCCCATGGCATCAGCCAAGTCTTTAGAAGTGGATGGGCAGGAATCTGCCCAGGGCAGCTGGCTCTATTAGTTGAGGATGACTATCATTAGGTGACCTCATGGTCTGATAAGAAGTCTGTATGGTCCAAGAGAAGTGAATTAGAAAGTGGTCGGACCAGGAAACAGGAAGTGGATCCTGGACAACTAAAGGGAAGTTGGAACGTACTGCATCGAGGATGTGCCCCCCCCCCCCCCTATGAGATGGGGAGTTAACCCCTTGGGTCAAATGAGCCAAATTCAAAGAGTCACTAAATCCTCTGGTGTCGGTGGTCTTCTAAATGGATATTGCACTCCCCCAAGAGTAGGAAATTCTTATATTGCAGAGCTCTAGGCACGATGGCTTCATCTATTGTCTTCAAAAAGGCACTGGGGGGCCAGGGGGACGACAAATCAGGGTGGCCCCCAGCGTGCAATGAGGGGATAAGGTGAGGGAGAAGTCAAGAGCTTCTCCCTCGCCAATGTCGTAGGACTCTGCCTGCATAAACGCCCAGGTTTCTCTGAACACTACTGCAACCCCACCACCTCTGCCTATTTTACCGTCTACCCTTGCTTTTTTATACCCCGCAGGCATGGCCAGGGCAATGGCTGGTGCCGCAGATTCATCAAACCATGTCTCAGATATAAATAATATATCAAACTGAATGTCAGATAAAAGCTCGAATATGTCAAGAGCGTGTTTCACCATGGACCGGGCATTGATAAGGGCAGCCTGTATACACTGGAAGTTCTGTATGGCCATAGGGATGTTGTTGGTAAAAATGGTAGAGCAGCAATCCTTCCTAAAGCGGAAATTGCACTGCTGGCATGTACTATGGATATGGTCCAAAACCATCCGTTGATGGCTGCACTTACCCATGTGAGACCCCATAGTCATAATTTCTCCACGGCTGTAAGTTAGGCGGTCGTTTAACAGTTCTGACGGAACACAGGCAGCATAACTGGTGCTGGCCGCTGATGGGCGCAGATGGGCTTGCCTTAGACGCACCCGCTGGGCGCATCTGCGCAGCGTGCATCCTTTATGTAAAAATGCCCCTGACAACTAGAGCGCGCATTCAGCAAGATGGCGGCCTAGTTTGTCCCACCGGGATTCGCCATGATGCGTGGTGTGTGGAGGAGAGTGAGCACTCGATTCCCATTCAGAAAGGCAAGTTATAGCAGCAAAGTATAAAAGCAAAAAGCAGTCATTTTCCAATTGTGAAAAAACACTGTTTGCAGCAAAGTAGGTTTTAAGAAATAAGCATTCATTTTTGTGTATTAAAAAATCGGTTATAGCAGCAGGTAGGCTATAAAATTCCTAATTAAAATAGCAGCACAACAAAAGAAATGTCGCTCACACACTAGCCAAGCCGAGTCAAGCAGCGGACTAACACAACCTCGCTCCTTATGGCGCTGGCGTCCTCGCAGCGTGCATCCTTTATGTAAAAATGCCCCCAACAACTAGAGCATGCACTCAGCAAGATGGCGGCCTAGTTTGTCCCACCGGGATTCGCCGTGGTGCGTGGAGGAGAGTGAGCACACGATTCCCGTTAAGAAAGGCCAGTTATAGCAGCAAAGTATAAAGCATTGTCGTAGGCCTACAGAGGGATTGTTGACTGCTGATGCTGCCCACATGGACACGTTCTTGGGCATTCTCTCTTTACAAGTGACTTCAGGGATAGCTGGCTATGTGCAATGGGCCGTCTTCCTCAAATGAGAGGTAAAGAGAAAAGCACACAGAAAAACTTAAAATGTGCCGCAGCCAAAGGGATTTTCTATCAGCATTAAATTCAAGAGACACATGCAACCTGGATTCTGAAACCACACTAAACACCAGGAAGATGTCTGTTGTCCATCACCATTGTTTGTCAGGTACCCAGAAGAACCAAGTAAAGAAAGGGAAGACAGAGTTATCAAAGCACAGGCTATACTTTAAAATACTGACCAGGCAGTTTCATAGCAAGGCTCCTGCTGCCATGCTGCCCTAGAAGGACAAGGCCCTGCTCACCTGTGCCCCAGCACCAAGAAGCACATCTCAACTCACAGCATGAGCCCAAGCACCAAGAAGCAGGCCCCAATTCTACCATTTATGCCTTTCCCCCCATGTTGTTGCAATTTGCCAGTTACTCCTGATTGCATCCCACTGCTGCACACCTACAATCACTGCCTCCCTGATGAGGACAAACACTTGGCATGGTGCCAAACTAGACTTTCTGACACCTGATGAGTGGTATGAGTCAAAACATTGTCCCACCATGACCACGGAGGCCTGTTGGCGTAGCTGAGAAGAAGGTACATGGTCAAGAGCCAGGAAGGGATGAAGAGAAAGGAGTGACTCACCTGTTGACACTAGTGAACCTGAAGGCCACTCCTATAAAAGTGGTGAAGAACCTTCCCAAGGATGTGCTGAAATCCTGGCATAGCTTTTGTAATACCAGGAATAGGCTCCATACAAGCACAACAGAACCTCTACTCCTAGCTTGCCATAACAGCTGTCCAAACACTTTACTCTGTCTCACATACCATGACGTTCATGCCAAGAAGTGCCACCAAAACCTCGCAAAGGCTGCAAATGATCACCCCTCGCCAACAACTCACAGATCCACCGGCATACAAAGTCTGTGCTATTACCATCACATAAATCACCCTCACACTCAAAACAAGACTTGACGCTACATGGTAGAACCCTAAAAAATCCATGGAGGTAGACCACCGACTACCAAGAAGTTATAAATTCAGGATACAACCATTAAAATGAAACATTCCATCAGTTTCATCTTCATCTACAACTTGACCATGTCATACAGTTAGCTGGTCCTGCTACCACCACGAAGGACAATTGCAACATTCATGTCTTTAATGGCTAATCGAACTGGGGACGACATGCTGGCAGGTCATCCCAGGAAAGCACCAATACCACTTTCTAAAGAGAGATTAAATACCTAACTTAAGCCCCAGCATTACTGTGCCAAGGGTCAAGAAGCATCCTTGGCACTTCAAAGCAACAGTCAACCATCAACGTCCAATCTGCTCACCCTTTTGGTGTCCTGTCCCTGTCTTCAGTGTGCCTTGACCATGACCCCCCACACCCTAATTTTTCAGTGGGAGTCTTGGCAGTGCCTCATCATGGGTCATGCAGCCGTCCACATGAGGTGCCCATATGCAACCCCAAAACAGCCCACACGCAGTCGCGTAGCAACACTTTCAGGCTGCCTCTTCACCTTCGAGATGGAACTGGGGCTGCTCCACAGATGAATACTGGATTTGTAAGTGTCCCAGAGAAAGACAGTGTTCGGAAGTCAATCATCACAACCAACATGACTCCAGCAGTGCACTTGCTTTGAGGCCTGTTTGAACTTTTGGATATTGATTAGGCCTGGGCAGAATTTGCGGAGTTGGGCTATGTGGAACTCTGCGAATTGACCAAAAATGATGCTGTGCTACGCAAAGTTCCACAAGCGGCGGAGTGCATTAGGTTGCACCGTTCTCGCTAAGTTTTAGCACCGGGTGTTTGTCCCATGCTGGAAAATCAGCTTGAATGGCACAATGCGCAATGCAAGAGGGCGCTACTTCTTTCTACTACTTGAGTAGATGTTCTACCCGAGCAGCAGGTTCCCCAATGTGAACGGAATGTTTTTTCAACGCTAGCAGGAGCAGGTCTAGAGTAAGATTTCCCTAGCTAGTGATCGGCAATTTAATGTTGGCGAGCGAGGAAAAAACTCTGCTCCGTGGAGCGAAGTTTATCAGAACTCCGTGCGCTACGCGGGCGTAGTGTGAAAAACTCAGCAAACTCCATGAGCGGAGCAGAATATAACGCCCAGGCCTAATATTGATCACAAACTCTCAAGACTCTCAAAGGCATCAGAATGATAGACCAACTTTGAACTTACCTGGAACCAGCCCTCCATATATGACGCTGAACATCTACATCTGTGTACAACAACCTGGACACTTTCGCATCAGTGTTATTACCCTCACTAACTATCAGGTTAAATTATGGACTCGAGCAATGAGGCCTTGTTGCAACCAGCATTGTGTGACCAGTTGTCCACTGCTTTCCTGCTGATTGACGCGGACACATAAAGAAACTGGTGTCCTGTTTTGTTTTTCTTAGCCCTGTTGTACTATGTGACAGGCATCACCAGCCAAGTGACCCTGTGAATACAAAGGAGTTGAGTGCACGTGCACACAGTCCACTTACCCGCCCGGCGTCCATATTTTTCTTCAGTGCCGAAGGGCCTACACCATGCAGGACCACTGGAATTAAACAGTTCTGCTGCCAAAGCAATTCAGCATAAACATGCGGTTGCCACATTTGCTACATAATCAACCATCTGTAGCATAATTTAAAGATTTCAACAAAAATGTTTCTACCTCAAAAGGATAAATAGCTTCTAAAAAACCCCACGTGTGATTCTTTGCAGCTGGTCAGTTTTCAGAAGCTAAACTGATACAAATGAAGTGAAACCTTAGCCCATACGATCCAAATATGTTTTTAATATGTGGTTAAATTACAAAAGAGTGAACTAATCCTGCCATAGAAGGTGGCATAATACGTCACGTAATTAGTTTTTTTTGCTGTATAGTTTTAGACAATCTTGCAGCACACTTTGGTCGTTGCTGCCTAATTTATTTTTAGAGGCCTTGATTACATAAACTACCTAAATAAACAAATTACTTTTAAAGCGCA
Source organism: Triturus cristatus (assembly GCF_964204655.1). NCBI lineage: Eukaryota > Metazoa > Chordata > Amphibia > Caudata > Salamandridae > Triturus > Triturus cristatus. The sequence continues at coordinate 1,042,782,682 of NC_140590.1, read as the reverse complement.
TACATCCCAGGGGAGGTGTCTTCTTAGAATCCTCCTGATTAATAATAGAAGAGAAGCTATAGTTCAGCCTGGAATGCATGACAAGAATCTCATTTTCTTTGATATATATTTACCCAGAAGGATTTGCTTTGTTTTTTCTTATCACTGTGAATGCGGTAGCATCTTGGAAGTCATGTAGAGTGTGTCAAGAGGCAAAATAAAAAATGCAGCAGGTTGTTTTAGATTTAGGCATAGTTGTTATTGAATTGCTACAAATTGGACTACTTAACAGGCAGGTGGCTCACGCAGTCGGCTCTCAGAGAAGGTAGCTATAAAAAACGTGCTCCTAGAACATAAAATGTAAACAGTTCAGTCACAATCCGGGGCCATGGAATTAGGCGATCCTGCAGCCAGGGCGGTTTCTGAATAATTATGGATTTGCCACACTTACCACATATTCCAACATCTTCTGAATAATTTGCCGATTTTGACAAAAATTATTTTTAGATCAAACAGATAAAAGGTTACAAAAGTTCTACCACCGATGTTGCCATGCAGTTGAAGGCCTTTTGTGATGTAGAGGCAGGTCACCTTTCAGTTGTTGATTGCTGTATTTAGGTGTTAATCTGATATTAATGTGGTGAAAGCTTTGCCCATATAGGGCCTGATTACGAGTTTGGTGGTATGGTGCTGGGTCTGCCCTCCCGACGCACTGCCAAAGCTGTGGTTAGGCCACATGCCAGATTAGGAGTTTCCTCCTGTTTGGCGTTTTTTTTTAGTGTTCCCACGGCGGTGCCTCTAAAAATGGGCACCATTATGGGAACACAAAAACAGTTCCTTCACGGGAAGGACTAAAATGTCCATGCCATGCAGGAACTGGTGTGCATGCACACAGGGGAGCACAAGTTGTGCCCCCCTGTGTGAATCCACAGGGCCTGAGGCACGGCCCCCTTTGTTTCGGCTCCTCTAGGGTTTTAATGGATGAGGAACCGCCATGAAAACACTGGGGGAGAGTAAACTCCCAGTATGCTTGGTGGGACCATGGAGGTCCAACCCAGCATATTGATGCCTCTAAACCACCGCAACACCGCCAGCTGCAGTGGGGCAATGGCCAACTGCCTTTATTGTAATAGGGCGGTCGGGAGTCTGGCGGTCTCATTATTAAGCCCATAATGTTAATTTGCCTTTTCTTGGTGCATAATTTAGTCAACTCTGCTGCATAAGTTGGCCCTCCTCTGCTGCGTAAACTTCAGTAACCCTGTTAAAATTCATAAATTGGTTTATTGGCTGAAAAATGACACACAAGCATCTGTGTGGAGGGAAGCTTTTGCTGCCTGCTACTGACAAACACACAACACAATCCTGTGAAGGCCTTGTTGCCCTTTTTGTGAGAGACTCTGTGGTAATCAAATAGTGCTCTATAGCATCCTCCGATCCCTCCTCATGTCATTGTTGTCCACACAGGTTTGAGCACTGTTTGAATATGGAGAGTAGCAAGATGAACAGCAGCTTGTAACAGAGATTACATTCAGAGGATAGCCCACTAGGGCGGGACTACATTATAGTCTATGGTTTATGGCTGGCGAGCATCATTTCTCTGCAGTCTTGCTGGTAGGAAGTAATTATTCCTTGAAAGGGGGAAGTAGAGGCATGGTATAGTACCCGTAACAATCTGACCCATCAATTGGTTGGAATATAGCTAGTCGAACCATTTGTAGACATTAATTTTGCTGGTACAAATCACATTCACGTACTTTGGATGTGACTCAGATCCGATATATTAAGCTTTGATTACAAACTGAACATATGTGCCATTGAAATGCATGATAACTACCTTATAGAACTACATGCAAATATGTGACAGTGCAATGTTGAAAAATGACTGTGGCAATATTTCTGCTACGTCCGCTTTCTGGGCATTAACAATGCAAAATTTATGAGTTTTACTTTCAAGTAGCCACAATTTGCACATGCTAAGATGGCACTGTTTTGTGCTGCTATCCTAATACCAAACATATTGGTAGCCATTGATTGTAATTACAACGTTTTTGTAAAAGAGTATGGGGGCTCTCGCACCAAACCGTGAACAAGGCGAAAGCCGAAACGCATTGGTACGAGGCAACAAAGCACAAATAAATTAATGAGGCATCCCGGAGTGTCCTGGTAATCTCTTGATCTCTTGATCGTGGGGATGGTGTGTGTGTGTGTGTATATATATATATATATATATATATATATATATATATATATATATATATATATATATATATATGTGTATATCTATATATATATATATATCTATATATACACCAAACACAAAATCGCTTCAACTCGAGCCACTTGATGACGGCGGGCCGTGACGGGTTAGCGAAACCCAAATATCCAAACATTCCATTGTAGTTCTTCGTCAGGAATAAACAACGCTTCACGGCTCCCATGTGCTTTAAGGCAGTGTGAGAAGTTGGCCTGGTATATGATGTTCACTAATTAAAGTGACCACCTTGTACCATGCCAAGAAACCCTTATGGTGTGGTTGTAAGTCAACCTTTTCGGACCAGCTGCCCTAGTGGTAGCGTAGGCTAAGCAGTCTTTGAGGCTAAACTCGTTTAGGCATGTAAAGCAAGCTGTTTTACCATATGAAACCCCCCTTTATACCAATGAAAGGACACCACACAGATATATATATTCAAAATATATATGTATTTATTACTCAAAGTATCCCCTAGACTCTTTATGAGCACAGGAGCACAAATCGTTAAACCAGAAAGTATCACAATACACGAAAGTTGCACTTTATATGGATAGGCCCTGGTGGCCGCTCAAACCATATACTAAAATAGTGGTATAAGTACCACAAATAGGAAACGGAGAAGGCCTAGGGCCTCTAGAATCACTGGGCCTACAAGGAGCTAACATTAGTTAGTGACCAGGAGGTCCACGGGTCGCGTGTGCACTGAGGAAAGTTACACGTGGACGCCCATAGGTTTTCAATGGGTGCGTAAATGTTCAAAAGTTACTGCTAGAAGGGTCTTCTGGTTGGACTACGAATTCAAGACTTCAAACCTAGACATTAGAGATGTTACTCTACACTTGTGCACCGGAGTGCCAGCTTTACCTCACCCACAGGAAGCGGGTGCATAGGGCTCGAAGTGCGTCGGGTTTCGTCTATCTGTTCAATGGAGCCTGACGACAAAGATGCTGCAGGCGGTCGGTCCAGAAGAGATGCGGTGGATCCAAGGATGGATCGGAAGTGTAGAAGACCTGTAAGCAGAGGGGACAGTGTTCACAGTCACTAGCCAGTGACCAGCGTGGCACCAGGTAGGTACCAGGCGATGTTGGGTACAAACAGGTGAAGAGGTGTAGCTTGTCTCTGCAGCCACGTGGTCCCTGAAGGTCGACGACGTCCAGGAGTCGGTTCACGAGCTGTCCCATGCAGGCTCTCGCTGTCGGCGGTGTCGGCGACTCAGAAGAAGCAAACAAGCCTTGGCAAAAGCAGGAGTTGCAGGAATCGAAGAAAGCTGTTAGCTCTGACCAGCAAGGTCAGAGGGGCTGCCCCTTTGGAGGGAAGCAGGGGCCAGTCTGGAGCAACCAGACCAGCATCATAGTTTTTCAAGATGGTTGCCGAGATGGCCACTAGTCAACGGACCAGTAACCGGTTAGGCGCGTCGAGTCGCGAAGTGCAGAGGGGCCCCACGCAGATCGTGGAGATGCTGGAGGGCTCACCTTTGGTGCAGATGCTGCTCGGATGTTGGGCTTCTCAGGACCCAAAGCACAACTCGGAGGGAACCTCTGTTGTCGCGCTTGCAGCTTGTCGAGTGTCGTCCAAGATGGCTGGCTCCACGTGTCTCGGTGCCTCCACGGGTTCCTTCCTTGCAGGGACTGTGGATCGGGCGGTGAGAGGTCTGGAGGTCCAGTTCTTGTCGGTCTCTGGGCTCGGGCTCCGGCGGGAGGCGGCGGCAAAGCAGACGTCGATTTGCTGGATGGTGCTTGCGTTAGCAAGATGGTCACTCCCTGACCATAGGGGAGATTTCCTTCAGTCTTCTGTGCAGCAGAACGTCGAAGTTCCCGTCTTCTTCTTAGTTGTAAGTTGATTCCAGGATGTCTAAAGTCTTAGGACACAGCTCCTACCTTTAAGCGGATCCTAGGGGCCGGACTACCTGCTAGGTCCCTCCCTAAGGGTGGGACCAGGAAGGGGGTGGTTACACCCCCAATCCTTTGTCCAGCTCGCCCCAGGTCTGGGGCTGGTGTGCCCCAGGACCGGTTTGAACTGGCATATGCACCGAGGCTCCTTGTGAGCCTCAGGCATGTCTGTTTCTTTTCAAGCCCTACCTGACCAATACACAAAATCCTGTCTGGGGTGGTGCTCGCACCTTCCCCTGGCAGGAAACCCTTTGTCCACGTCTCCCAAGCTGGAAGGACTCCCAGCAGCAGGAGGGCAGACTTGTGTCTGTGGTGGCAGCGTCCATTTTGTGGAGCTGAGGCTATGTCTGATTTTATCCGGGTTTCAGGTTCTGTACATGTCGTGTCCCTCTAGGAGTGTGGAATGCTAACCCCGTCGTCAGAATTGGCGAGGGGTTAGTATTCCAATTCGTATGACACCTTACTCGACATGTTTTGATAAAGCCAAACCAAAGATAGCATTTAACCGCGAGGTTCATAATGCACTTAAGAGTATATGGTATTGCGATATCTGGAAACGGTAGAAGGAAGTTGTTCCGACTACTGCAGACAGGCTCAGCTCATGCCAGAGCACCATCTCACATGAAACCAAGCACTCTGCCTTCAGGATTGTTAAGGCCTGCCATGGGAGAGACTTATAGGTTAACATGTGTCCCATTTAAGGTTAGGTATAGGCATACTACACCTAAGTAAGAGGTGGATACACCAACTTACCCCAGCTGAGTGATCAGCCAGTTGTGTCAAATTACTAGGCCAGGCCAGGGGTGGCACAATACATGCTTCAGCCCTTGGTAGGCCTCAGATACACCAAAGCCCTGGGTACCTAGGGTACACTACTACAGGGGCTCACAGGGTGATCCAGTTCCAATGGGTTATGCACCTAAAGTGCATTGTGTCAATTTAGCAGAGAGAACAGCAGGCTGGGGGTCTGATTAGCAGGCCCACAGCCTCAATACGTCAAAAACCAGTGAAGCAAAAAGCGAAAATTTGGGGTGACCATAGGATAGCAGACCATACTCTCCTACAGGCAGAGTTTTATTTTAGGCAATATACAACTCTACGCGTTTCGGGAAAACTTGTTTCCTTGTTCACGAGTGCTGAGGCCTAGTGAAACAAACAATTAAATACCTGTAACGTGACCTGTGACTTCCGTGCAACAAAACGTGAAAACAGACTTCACCAATCGTGAAAAACATTAAATACACTTTGACCAGAAATATTACCTCCCATATCAGTGATCTAATGTAGACAAATTGTATTGTTGGAAACATATACATCTGTTTTTTTCGTTTTTTTACGATGTTGAACATAAAAGCCTTATTGTTCCCATCGCCTGTATCGATAATACTCTACAGCACGTAAACACAAGTGTGTAAATGCAAATTGAATCGCTAATTATTCAAGACTCGATACCTGCACTGTATAATTCGTTGCACCATATTGACAATGCTGTAAACCTTTTATGGTACCATATTAGTCCAGCCAAACAGAGTTAACACTGGGTAGATCTAATTTTGCACAAGTGTTCAGAGGCCAATTCAAATGCAACAAACAGTATCAGTATCATATTATACATCTACCCAGTGTTAACTGTTTGGTTGGACTAATATGGTACCATAAAAGGTTTACAGTATTGTCAATATGGTGCAACGAATTATACAGTGCAGGTATCGAGTCTTGAATAATTAGCGATTGTATATTGCCTAAAATAAAACTCTGCCTTAAAGCACTTGGGAGCTGTGAAGCGTTGTTTATTCCTGACGAAGAACTACAATGGAATGTTTGAATATATATATATATATATATATATATATATATATATATATATATATATATATATGAAAAAAGCAGGTTCCCATAAATTCAACTTTTAAAGGACCACAGGTACAGACCACAGCACGCTGGAAGTAAATATTAGTGCAGGTTCATTCCATATGGATCGGCATGACGCTTTTCGGCCGTGTTGCCACGGCCTTGATCGCATGCATATATATATATATCACAGCTCCTCCATTTCTCCACTTGTCAAAACAGAAGCCAGCACTCTCGGGCAAGGGTTGCAAAATAACTTTATTGCAGTAAGCAACAAAACAAACTCGTTTCGGCGTAGCGCCTTCGTCGGTTTTACTGACGTTCGCGCCGCAGCCGATTTTGAAAGGACATTACCATAGTCATAGAAAATGGACTCTCATTACTATTTCGCTTTTTCTTGGGCGCCATTTTAACCTCGTCATTGTTTTCAATATCTGAACTGCAAATACCATTATACTTTATATTGGCAGTATTGTATAAGTCATATTACCGTTTATCCGTTTTCGTGCACAACATTTGACAATTGTTTTACCCAAATCTTGCCGTCTATCGGCTTAATCATCAGTTTTCTAGCACAACTTTTGGCAATTAATAACCCAAATCCCGCCGTATATCGGCTTATTCATCAGATATATTGCTTTGTGAGAGTCATGATCTTATGACATGTTATTTATATTTACATCATTCAAACACTTCATGTACTTTGAACATCATTAAGCCGGATATCGGCTTTTACTAGTGACCATCATTCACAGATGTACTGCCAATTCATCCCCGCTATTCATGCCCTTTGGGAATTTTGTTTGGAGATCGATTATATATCGAGACTCCAATCTCCACAGTTTTTGGATTCTATTTCCACCTCGTGAATTGGCGGCCACAGAATACAGACCAAAATAATCCACCAGGTCCCTGTTACTATTGTGCATGGCTGCGAAGTGTCTAGCAACTAGATAAGTTGAATCTTTTTTAGTAATGGCCCGCATGTGTTCTAAAATGCGGTGCTTAACTGGGTGTATAGTGCTGCCTATGTATCTAAGTCCACAAGGACACACTAAGCAATAGACTACATGTGTGGTGTTGCAGGTGATAAACTTCGTTATTCTTTTCTGTTTTCTGATATCTGGAATCACATATCCCAGAACTCGCTTGCTTTTACTGCAAGCCTTGCATTTTCCGCAAGGAAAATACCCCTTCATGTCTTAGATGGTACCCGTTTTCTGTGTCTCCTTACCTGTGTGACTATGTACTAGCATATCTTTTATAGATCTTGCCTTTCTAAAAGTTACCCTTGGGGAATTGGGTATATCCTTGCGGATAACAGCATCCGTTTTAAGGGTGTGCCAGTTCTTTCTTAGAATTCTTCTTAAAGTGCTAGCTCCATCAGAATATGTTGTTATCATCCTGAATTTGCCATCCTGGGTATCTTTCTTAGAACTTTTTGACCTTGCTCCCTCCATGACTTGTTGTTTAGGAATGGCTCTGACTTCATTGAGAGTGCCCTCCAGAAGCTGAGGGTCATATCCCCTGTTACCAAACCTCTTGATGCATTCACGGGCCGCAATCTCAAAATCACTATTCCTTGTGCTGTTTATTTTGAGTCTTAATAATTCCCCATATGGAATACTTTGTATTAGTTTGGGTGGATGACTGCTTCGAGCATGCAGGGTAGAATTACCCAGGGTGGGCTTCCTATACAATGCTGAATTTATTTCATCATCTGCTATAAATACCCTCAGGTCGAGGTAGTTCACTGCCACTGAACTTACCTCTCGTGAGAATCTTAGATTCAGAGTATTATCATTAAGAATTTTACTATACTCTTGAGCAGATCTTGCATTGCCATTCCAAATTAAAAACAAATCATCTATATACCTGTGCCAAGCTATAACTTCTCCTCGATCTGTGTCTCCTTGGTATGTCCTGGGCACCCGCTCCTTCCACCAGCCCACGAATAAATTTGCGTAGCTGGGGGCGAAGCAGGTGCCCATCGCAGTACCTGAGATCTGCCTGTAGTAGTCATCTTTGAAGAGAAAAATGTTGTTTGTCAGGCAAAATTCTGTAAATCCCAACATATTATTTATTATTCCACCGTGGCTGTCATCCACGGTGGAATAATAAATCACAATTGATTTCAACCAATTCGTGTGTGCGCCACAGACTTTGTGTGAGCATTGTACTTGTATGAATATATATATATGTTCGAGGCATGTGGGCTGCTGAATTCATATCTGTGCATAGATCGCCGCCTAGTGTTGGGTCCGGATGTTTGCACGTTGTTGTCCTGGAAGAGTCTTCGAAGTATCCTTGGATAGGTGACTCCTCCCCTGGACTACAGTGCGCATGGGCATCCTCTCCATCCTCAGATTGTTTTTTTCCGCCATTGGGTTCGGATGTGCTATCTTAGCTCAAGTTAGGAAAATATTTTTTTCGAGGCCAAAAGGCCTTTAGTTCGCGTCGGTACTGTTTATCGATCGGGTTTCGATAGAATTTGTTAGTTTACTAACTTTCAGCACCGACTGCTTTCGCATTTACCTGTCCATCGACGACTTCGACGATGGAATCCAGGACGCCGTTCAAAAGGTGTCCGGTATGCAATGCGAAGTACCCACACATCGACGTCCATCCGGTGTGCAACAAATGCCTTTCGCCGGACCACGACGAATCAACATGCATGGCCTGTGCCCGGTTCCGCTCGAAGAAGACTCTGCGGAATCGACGAGCGGCGAGACTCGAGGCGCAGCACGCGGCACCGGCCCCGACAGACATCTTCGGCGAGGCCGAAGACGTCGAGGAATTGGAAGTCTTGCCCTCCAGTCCCGTTTCCGAACACGAACCCGGATCGGACGAGGAAGACGAGTCACTCTTCCACAGAGGTGAAGACGACACCGAGGTAGGAGACGACGAGGAGGCCTTCGGGGCCGAAGAAAGTAGCTCCAATGATGAACAAGGCCTACCTGTTCAAACCGTTAAAACACCAGTGCCACAGCCTATGGCTCCGGTCGAGGGATCGCCTTCGGGCCTTACCCGAGACCCATCCCGCAGTTCTTCGGCCCCGCCCTCGGGCCCGGCCTCGGACGTTCAGCGGCAGCCATTACTACATAAACAGGCTGGTTTCCCTATCACAAAACCGAAACCGAAAGCTGCTCAGGTTCCACCGAAACCGAAACTGAAAGTAGCGCTGGTCGGATCGAGGCCTTCGACGCCAGCGCACCGCGTCGGCACCGACCGCACCAAGAGGGACTTCGGTGCCGAACTTGAGGCGGGCGACGTTGGAGTCGACAAACGGAAAAAAGCCATCGGCACCGACAAACCTGCTCGGCTACCGGCACCGACGACACCAAGGGCCGTACCGCCTGCTGTGTCTCACATCGCTCCCTCGACGACACCTAAGCCTCAGGTATCGAAGACTTCGACGGTGATCTCTTCACCCCGACTCGATGACCCTCCGGCACCGAAAAAATCTACGGCCGCCTCTACGAGCCTGGCCGGTGCCAAAGCCTCGAAGGCGCCCCAAGTACGACCTGGTGTGACGCAAGGCAGCAAAACCACACCTGTCCTCCAGGACACGTCGGGCTCCGGTTCGGTCGGAGCTCCCGCAGCCTCTTCGGTGCCGACCAACATTACCTTCGGCTTGCCTCCGTCAACAATCCCAAAAATGTTCCAACTCAGGACACGGGTCACCCAACCTACGGTCACACCTGCTGAGACGTCTCCAGCACGTATCATCGACGCCGGCACTGGCAGAATGATTCTCCAGGACCGAAGGATAACTTCGGAGCCGCCATTGGACCCTTTCAGGATCCCACTGAAAAGGAAGTTGCCTGCAGAATCGGAACCTCTCCTTTATGAACCCTTCCATTCATCCTACCAGGATCCACACCGGTTCTCCCCCACACGCTCCGATACAGACGCATTGGGAGACTACATGGCTGACCAAGTCCCCTACCATGTAGACACGGACCCTGATGACCAGCAGGACCCTGATCAAACTTGGGGCGACCCTGCAGACCCCAGTGCACCTCTCGATGCACAGGATCCACAACTCTATGGGGCAAAGACATCTCCTACGGAGGATACTGCAGCGTTCAATGCTCTTATCGAACGTGCTGCCGATAACCATGGGGTGCAGCTTCACTCTGATACCATCGAAGATGACTTTCTAATGGACACCTTTGCATCCTCAGAAAGACATGTAAAGACTCTGCCAATGTTGAAGGGGGTCCTCAAACCAGCCAAGGACATTTTCAAAGAACCCACCAGGGCACGAGTGATAAACCCCAGGATTGATAAAAAATACAGATCAGCACCTGGGGATCCTACTTACATCAGAGGACAATTACCACTCGACTCCATCGTCGTAGCGAATGCACGCAAGAGGGCACACTCGCAAACAACAGGTGACGCTCCTCCCCCGGACAAAGAGTCCAAGGTGTTAGAAACCTCTGGCAAGCGAGTTGCCGCCCAAGCTGCCAACATATGGCGCATAGCCAACACTCAGGCGCTCCTTGCTCGCTATGATAGAGCGCACTATGACACACTTGAGCAAATATTCCAACATCTCCCTGACCAGTTCAAGGAAGGCGCAGAAATGCTCATCAGAGAAGGACAGCTACTAACGAACGCTTCCATCAAATGCGCACTAGATGTTGCGGACACGGCTGCCAGAGCCATAAACACAAGCGTCATGTTGCGAAGACATGCCTGGCTACGGATCTCAGGATTCAAGCCTGAGGTACAAAACAATATACTGAACCAGCCCGTCAACCCCGACTATTTATTCGGGCCAGAGGTTGACACCACCCTCAAAGATAAAAAAGGATACGGACACTGCAAAGTCCATGGGCGCACTACAAACTCAGTCCTTTCGAAGCGGCTCCTTTCGTCGCCCCGGAAACAAGGGAGCAGGTAGAGGACAGGGGTCACAACAAACATATAACAAAGGCAATACACAGACCACCTATGATAAAAACACCAGAGGTGGATATCGTGGCTCCAGCACAAAGGGCAGAGGACGCGGCTACGGCAACACCAGGTCCTCCCCCAAGAACAAGCAGTGACGCCCTCTCCCTTCCTCCCGACCACATAACACCTGTCGGGGGAAGGCTACAAAGGTTCCTGTCCACGTGGAATTCCATCACCACGGACAGGTGGGTCAAAGATATTATAAAATACGGTTACTGTCTGGAGTTAACCTCCACTCCACCCACAATACCACCAAGAAGCCGTCCTATGTCCTCAGAGCACTTAACGCTCTTACAGCAAGAAGTGCAAAGTATGCTTCTAAAAGGCGCTATAGAGGTCGTACCCATCCACGAGCAGGGTGCGGGAGTGTACTCCCTCTACTTCTTAATTCCAAAAAAGGACGGATCGCTCAGACCTATATTGGACCTGAGACCCCTGAACCGGTACATTCTTTCAGAGCACTTTCATATGCTCACTCTACAGCAAGTCCTTCCGCTTCTCAAGCAGGGAGACTTCCTAGCCACACTGGACCTCAAGGATGCGTACTTTCACATACCCATCCACCCCTCACACAAAAAATACCTCAGGTTCACTGTTCAGGGGCAGCACTATCAGTTCAAAGTCCTTCCCTTCGGCGTGACAACAGCGCCCAGGGTTTTCACGAAGTGCCTCGCTACGGTGGCAGCACATCTACGGAGGCAGCATATACACGTCTACCCCTACCTAGACGACTGGCTCGTTCAAGCGAAGTCAGCCCAGCAATGTGCAAGCCACATGTCCCGCACCATTCACCTTCTTCACAGTCTGGGATTCTCACTGAATTATCCAAAGTCCCATCTCCAGCCCGCACACGTACAACAGTACCTAGGTGCGACTATAGACACTCTGGCGGCCACAGCTCAGCCAAATTTAGTGAGGATCGACAGCATACAACTGCTGATCTCCAAATTCAAACCCAATCACTCACTTCCAGCGCGAGTGTTCATGCAGTTGATAGGCATGATGGCCTCCTGCATCTTCATAGTCCCGCACGCGAGATTACATATGCGCCCACTTCAGGAGTGCCTAGCACGTCAGTGGAATCAGGCTCAAGGACAGTTAAAGGACCTAGTGTTGGTGAGCGGTCGGGCATACAACTCTCTGCATTGGTGGAATCCACAAAACCTTTGCAAGGGCCGACCGTTCCAAGAGCCTGTCCCACAAATAGTACTGACAGCGGACGCGTCTCTCCAGGGATGGGGAGCTCATGTACTCCACTACACAGTGCAAGGACTATGGACGACACAACAAAAGAAGTTGCACATCAACCTTCTGGAATTGATGGCAATCTTCCTAGCCATGAAGGCGTTCAAAGTACATCTATGCAACAAGGTCGTGTTGATCCGGACGGACAACATGACCGCAATGTACTACATACAGAAACAGGGAGGCACACACTCTCCACAGTTGTCTCATCTGGCTCAGAGCATGTGGAAGTGGGCCATTCAAAGGAACATGTTCCTCATGGCGGAACACCTCCCTGGCAAGGACAACCAGATGGCGGATCTGCTCAGCAGCCACAGCCACCAAATGCACGAGTGGGAGTTACACCCATCAGTACTCCAACCGTACTTTCAGCAGTGGGGTCATCCGGAGATAGACCTATTCGCGACAAGCGAAAACGCAAAATGCCCAAGCTTCGCCGCCAGATTCCCACATCCGCAGTCGCAGGGCAATGCGATATGGATGAACTGGTCCGGCAGATTTGCGTACGCTTTTCCCCCAGCGCCACTGATACCGCTAGTGGCCCGCAAACTCCGACAACACTCCCTGACACTCGTCCTAGTTGCTCCCACGTGGGCACGCCAGCCGTGGTACACCACCTTCCTCGAACTTTCCGTGGTGCCGCATCAAAGGCTGCGGATCAAACCCGCGCATTTGACGCAGAACCATGGAGAAGTTCAGCACCCAGATCCGCAACAGCTGAATCTGGCGATCTGGCTCCTGAAGTCCTAGAGTTTGGCTATCTCAACCTGCCACCTGACTGTATGGACATCATCAAGGAGGCCAGGAGACCCACTACCAGAGCTTGCTATGCAGCCAAATGGAAAAGGTTCGTCATTTATTGCGGAAATAATGACGTCAACCCGCTGGACGCATCCATCCAAAACATCATCTGTTATCTCTTACACCTATATCGATGCAATCTGGCGTACACCTCTATACGTGTCCATTTGACCGCAATATCAGCCTATCTGCAAACCAGGCAGCACCTCTCTCTATTCAGAGTGCCTGCCATCAAAGCATTCTTGGAAGGGCTCAAACGAGTCATTCCACCTAGTCACCCACCGGCTCCCATGTGGAACCTCAACTTGGTCCTCACACGCCTGATGGGTCCACCCTTTGAACCTCTACACTCATGCGAGATTCAATTCCTTACCTGGAAAGTGGCCTTCCTAGTGGCGATCACTTCCCTCAGAAGAGTTAGTGAACTCCAGGCACTAACCGTTCAAGAGCCATTTATTCAGGTTCACGCTAACAGGGTCGTACTACGTACCAACCCCAAGTTCATGCCCAAGGTAATATCACAGTTCCACATGAACCAGACTATTGAACTGCCCGTTTTCTTCCAAAACCCACAAACTGTTGCAGAAAGGGCACTACATACACTAGATGTACGGAGGGCCCTCATGTACTACATCGACAGGACTAAACCATTCAGGAAGACAAAACAACTGTTCGTTGCCTTTGCCCCACACCACAAAGGTAACGCCATCTCCAAAGCAGGGATAGCCAGATGGATAGTTAAGTGTATTCAAATCTGTTATCAAAAGGCAAAACGCACATTAACTATTCCACCACGAGCCCACTCAACACGTAAGTTGGGGGCTTCCATGGCCTTCCTAGGAAATATTCCCCTGCATGATATATGCAGAGCAGCCACATGGTCCACTACACACACATTTACAAAACACTATTGCGTAGATGTGCAGTCAAAACAGCAGGCAGCTGTAGGACAGGCTGTTCTCAAAACACTTTTTCAGACCGCTGCAGCTGGCACGGGTAGCCGCCGCTAATAGAGGGCACTGCTATGTATTCTATGCACAGATATGAATTCAGCAGCCCACATGCCTCGAACTGAATATGCTACTTACCAGTATGCATCTGTTCTTGGCATGTAGGGCTGCTGACATTCATATCGCCCTCCCTCCTCCCCGGCGCCTGTCGCAGCTGCAGCTCTCAGAATTACTGTAAGCATGGTCATCACTTTCTGTATCTACTCCATCACTGCCACAATGGCGAAAAACAATCTGAGGATGGAGAGGATGCCCATGCGCACTGTAGTCCAGGGGAGGAGTCACCTATCCAAGGATACTTCGAAGACTCTTCCAGGACAACAACGTGCAAACATCCGGACCCAACACTAGGCGGCGATCTATGCACAGATATGAATGTCAGCAGCCCTACATGCCAAGAACAGATGCATACTGGTAAGTAGCATATTCAATATTGCCTACTGGCGGTCACCATTAGGTAGTTATAGTTGGGACCTATTATTCATAGGAAAATCATAACATTCTATTCCCAATAACTTTGGCGCTGGTTGACGAATCTTCGCAAAATTTTCAAAACTAATAGCCCGTTCCAGTCAGCTCCTATCCTGAAAGTTTGGGGGTGATTCATCACGCGGGGGCCGAGAAAAAAGGGGGTCCCAAAACGCGTTTTCCCAATGTTATTTCCCATAGGAAATTTTAGACACGGCTACAGCCCGAACTGCTGAATGGAATTACACCAAATTTTGCAAAAAGGTAGCCCTTGGTTCAGAAAGCGCCCTTTTTAGGTCTCGGCTAGCGAAGGCTGCGCTTGCACAGTCTCGCTCGCGAGATTTAATGACTTGGAGAAGAGGGGCTTGAACCCGCCCCTCTTCTCTCCTCTTCTCCATTGGCTGGCCTCTTAAATGCTGGCCATCCATTGGAGAAGAGGCTTGTCTCGCAAAACAAGCCCCGTCCTTTTCGGATTTGGGGGCGTGTTTTTTCGTTACCTTTCGCTGGGCGTGTTTTTCTCTCCTCCAGCCAATGGCAAGAGGAGAGAAAAAGAAAAACATGCCCCGAATCCGAGAATGCCACTGCATTTCTCCGAGGCACTTCTGCTTGACCTCGGAGAAAGGCAGTGGTGTGCTTGGTTGCGACTATCCGTCCAACCTTAAATCAAGCCGAGCCCACAGTGAAGTCTCCTAAAACACACGCACCGGCAGCGGGAGCATCTGGGAGTCCCACCCCAGTGACTTCAGTGTAATTATTGAGTTGGCGCTAGTTGGTCCGGGGCCCTCGAAGTGGCCGGTACAAGTCACGTGACCCCAAACTGCTAGCGGGCTACTGCAGTGGGCGCAGCTGTGTCATCGTAAGGGCTGGAGGGACTGGTCAAGGCATATGCCAGGAGTCCCGTTCGGAACAATCTTTACATTTTAATATCCAGTTTCAGCTCAATAATTCCCCACGATGCAAGTGCACAGAACCCGTCACATGTAGAACTGCTCATGCGCAGCACGTCCTATGCCTCGGGCTCTACCCCCCACCCCCTAGCATAGAGAGCAAGGGGGCTTCACTGAAGCACGGAGAATGGTTGCGACTATCCGTCCAACCTTAAATCAAGCCGAGCCCACAGTGAAGTCTCCAAAAACACACGCACCGGCAGCGGGAGCATCCGGGAGTCCCACCCCAGTGACTTCAGTGTAATTATTGAGTTGGCGCTAGTTGGGCCGGGGCCCTCGAAGTGGCCGGTACAAGTCACGTGACCCCAAAGTGCTAGCGGGCTACTGCAGTGGGCGCAGCTGTGTCATCGTAAGGGCTGGAGGGACCGGTCAAGGCTGCCAGTGTAGCCGTCTAGTGGTTGAAAGCCTGTCTAGGTACGACCCCCAACCCGGAACCAGTGTTACACAATGTATTACCTTCTGGCCAGGCGTGGCCAAAAGGCTTTAAATAAACGGACCGGGGTCGCTCGGGACTTCCGGTACACACCAGCGAGCCAAGTCTCTGTGTCCCTGCTTTTGTTCCCCACCCGCACGCTGACCGCCCCCCCCCCCCTAGTGCACGCTGCTGGGTACACTCGCCCCCCGTCTTGCACACCCCCAATAGCCAGGAGTCCCGTTCGGAACAATCTTTACATTTTAATATCCAGTTTCAGCACAATAATTCCCCACGATGCAAGCGCACAGAACCCGTCACATGTAGAACTGCTCATGCGCAGCACGTCCTATGCCTCGGGCTCTACCCCCACACCCCCCTAGCATAGAGAGCAAGGGGGCTTCACTGAAGCACGGAGAATGGTTGCGACTATCCGTCCAACCTTAAATCAAGCCGAGCCCACAGTGAAGTCTCCAAAAAGACACGCAGCGGGAGCATCCGGGAGTCCCACTCCAGTGACTTCAGTGTAATTATTGAGTTGGCGCTATTTGGGCCCAAACTGCTAGCGGGCTACTGCAGTGGGCGCAGCTGTGTCATCGTAAGGGCTGGAGGGACCGGTCAAGTCATATGCCAGGAGTCCCGTTCGGAACAATCTTTACATTTTAATATCCAGTTTCAGCTCAATAATTCCCCACGATGCAAAAAAATAATGAATACAACCTTAAAGGCCGAGATAGAACACTTCCCCAAAGGACTTTTGGAAGGCGGAGCTCTGGGCAATTTCCCACGTGGACTAATCATATCACGTCTCTGATTTCCCAAAGTTAATATGTGGCCTTTAACCAAGGGGGGTATAACAGGACGCGTGCATTGCGACTGTTCAGTTTAGACACAAAGATGTCTGTGTGTGTGTGGGGGGGTGGCTCTGTGTGTGTGTGGGGGTGGCTCTGTCTGTGTGTGGTGGTGTGTGTGTGTGTGTGGGTGGCTCTGTGTGTGTGTGGGGGAGGGTCTCTGTGTGTGTGGGTGGCTCTGTGTGTGTGGCTCTGTGTGTGTGGGTGGCTCTATGCGTGGTGGGTCTGTCTGTGTGTGGGTAACTCTGTGTGTGTGTAGGTGGCTCTATGGGTGGCTCTATTTGTGTGTAGGTTGCTCTATGTGAGTGGCTCTGTGTGGGTGGCTCTGTTTGTTTGGGTGGCTTTGGGTGTGTGGCTCTGTGTGTGGGTGCAAATGCAATAGGTCTCGCATTTGAGAGTGATTAAGCTATTGACATTGTAAATAACAATGCCGTTTCTTTAAATGTTTTAAAAACATAAACAAAAATAATGTCATGAGCAATGCCAATAGCTTTAACTTTAACAATGCCGAGACCATTGCATTGTAAATGCTTGTTTTAAATGGGGTAAATCCGTTCAGTAGTTGTTGATAAACTCAAAAAATAGTGGTGACAAAATCATTTTCCCATAGGAAACTTTAGACACTGTTAGAGCAAAAACTGCTGAACGGAATTACACCAAATTTGGCAAAAAGGTACTGCTTAGCTCAGAAAGTGACCTTTTTAAAAATAGTATAAATCCATTCAGTAGTTTTTGTGAAATTAAGAAATAAAGATAGTGATATCTATGGCAGCAGACGATCCGCGCACCCTCCCGATCACGAGCTTCTTGCTAATTGGCTGTCAACACTCCAAACCAGGAAGTGTTGGCAGCCATCTTGTGCCTCGGTAGAACCGAGGCACAAGAAAAGAGAAAAACAAACGTGTAAAACACGAACAGGGGGCAGGGTAGAAACACCCTGACCCCCTAGGCCTGCTCAGGGTGTACCACAATGACCCCCAGTGCTTCCAGTAAGTGCCACTGCGCTGCGTTGCAGAGAGGTGGTCCAGGTCGTGTCACTTTTCACACCTCTCTGCAACGCAGCTCTGTGGTGCTTACTGGAGGTACCTAGTGGGCTAGTTGGACCCTAGGGACCCTTAGGTTTCAAGGGGACTTAATCTCCCAACTTAAAACGGCCAAAGGGCGTGTTTACACAGTGGTGAAGGGAGGGGACCGGGCCTGAGGTGACGTGTGCAAACTCGTCCTGTGGCGCGTTTTCAGTTGGGGAAATAATTCCCCTTCAATACTGAGGGCCCCTGGGGGCCAACTAGCCCACCAGGTGCTTCCAGTAAGCGCCACTGCGCTGCGTTGCAGAGAGGTGGTCCAGGCCGTGCCCCTTTTCACATCTCTCTGCAACGCAGCTCTGTGGCGCTTACCGGAGGAACCTAGTGGGCTAGTCGGACCCTAGGGACCCTCAGGATTCAAGGGGACTTAATCTCCCAACTTAAAACTTCCACAGGGCGTTTTTGCTCCGTGGTGAAGGGAGGTGGCGGGGCCTGAGGTGACATGTGTGCAAACACACCATGTGGCGCGTTTTAAGTTGGGGAATTAATTCCTCTTCAATCCTGAGGGTCCCTGGGGGCCAACTAGCCCGCCACTTACCTCCAGTAAGCGCCACTGCGCTGCATTGCAGAGAGGTGGCCCAGGCCATGCCCCTTTTTACAACACTCTGTATCATAGCTCTGTGGCGCTTACTGGAGGTACCTAGTGGGCTAGTTGGACCATAGGGACCCTCAGGATTCAAGGGGTCTTAATCTCCTAACTTAAACGGCCACAGGGCATGTTTATACAGTGGTGAAGGGAGGGGACAGGGCCTGAGGTGATGTGTGCAAACATGTCCTGTGGCATGTTTGCAGTTTGGGAAATAATTCCCCTTTAATCCTGAGGGCCCCTGGGGGCCAACTAGCTCACCAGGTGCTTCCAGTAAGCACCACTGCGCTGCGTTGCAGAGAGGTGGTCTAGGCCATGCCCCTTTTTACACCTCTCTGCAACGCAGCTCTGTGGTGCATACTGGAGGTACCTAGTGGGCTAGTTGGACCCTAGGGACCCTCAGGATTCAAGGGGACTTAATCTCCCAACTTTAAACGGCCACAGGGTGTGTTTATACAGTGGTGAAGGGAGGGGACGGGGCCTGAGGTGATGTGTGCAAACACGTCCTGTGGCGTGTTTGCAGTTTGGGAAATAATTCCCCTTCAATCCTGAGGGCCCCTGGGGGCCAACTAGCCCACCAGGTGCTTCCAGTAAGCGCCACTGCGCTGTGTTGCAGAGAGGTTGTCCAGGCCGTGCCCCTTTTTATATCTCTCTGCCACGCAGCTCTGTGGCGCTTACTGGAGGTACCTAGTGGGCTAGTTGGACTCTAGGGACCATAGGGACCCTCAGGATTTAAGGGGACTTAATCTCCCAACTTAAAACAGCCACAGGTCGTGTTTACACAGTGCTGAAGGGAGGGGACCGGGCCTGAGGTGACGTGTGCAAACACGCCCTGTGGCGCATTTTCAGTTGGGGAAATAATTCCCCTTCAATCCTGAGGGCCCCTGGGAGCCAACTGCCCATCAGGTGCTTCCAGTAAGCGCCACTGCACTGCGTTGCAGAGAGGTGGTCCAGGCCGTGCCCCTTTTTACACCTCTCTGCAACGCAGCTCTGTAGCGCATACTGGAGGTACCTAGTGGGCTAGTTGGACCCTATGGACCCTCAGGATTCAAGGGGACTTAATCTCCTAACTTAAAATGGCCACAGGGTGTGTTTGCGCAGTGGTGAAGGGAGGGGATGGGGCCTGAGGTGATGTGTGCAAACACGCCCTGTGGTGCATTTTAAGTTGGGGAATTAATTCCCCTTCAATCTTGAGGGCCCCTGGGGGCCAACTAGCCCACCAGGTGCTTCCAGTATGCACCACTGCGCTGCGTTGCAGAGAGGTGGTCTAGGCCATGCCCCTTTTTACACCTCTCTGCAACGCAGCTCTGTGGAGCTTACTGGAGGTACCTAGTGGGCTAGTTGGACCCTAGGGACCCTCAGGATTCAAGATGACTTAATCTCCCAACGTAAAACGGTCACAGTGGTGAAGGGAGGGGACGGGTGACGTGTGCAAACACGCCCTGTGGCGCATTTTAAGTTGGGGAATTAAGTCCCCTTTAATCCTGAGAGTCCCTGGGTCCAACTAGCCCACCATGTACCTCCAGTAAGCACCACAGAGCTGCGTTGCAGAGAGGTGGTCCGAGGCCATGCCCCATTTTACACCTCTCTGCAGTGCAACTCTGTGGCACTTACTGGACATACCTGGTGGGTTAGTTGGCCCCCAAGGACCCTCAGGATTCAAGGGGACTTTATCCCCCAACTTAAAACGCCCACAGGGCGTGTTTGCACACATGTCACCTCAGGCTCCCCCCTCCCTTCACCAGTGTGCAAACGCACCCCGTGGCACGTTTTAAGAGGTAGTTTTAATCCCCCTGCCCTATTATGTCCTAGGGGCTTACAGAGGTGGTCATGCTAATCACAGGGGTACCCCAACGCATAGTGTTCCCTAGTGTATGTAGGTGTTTTCACTGTATTCTATGTGTCTTTTAGAATACCACTGGCTCTAGGCCTGGTTAGTCAGTCAGTTAACACCAGAACCCGTCTGAAAAAGTTGTGAGCACATGATGATTTTGTAACAAGGCCTCTTTCTGCTCCTGTGTTGGTTCTTTCTGCATATGTCTTGCTTCTTCCTGCACTTTTCTTCGTCTTTGAGGACTTCTGTTGCTTCTTTCTGCATTTCTTTTTTTTCTTTCTGTGCGTTGTTTCGTCTTTCATCACATGTCCTACCTCTGTAGGCATAGTTAGAAACTAGCATTTAAAAAACCTTTGAAATTCACTGAAAAAAACATAGGTTTCAGGGACGTTATAGTTAGGAATTAGCATTTAAAAAACCTTTGAAATTCACTGAAAAAAACATAGGTTTCAGACACGTTATAGTTAGAAATTGGCATTTAAAAAACCTTAGAAATTCACTGAAAAAACCATAGGTTTCAGGGGCGTTATAGTTAGTTGGACATTTCACTCATACAAAACCAGTGAAATTCCCCCGTTATAGTTAGTTCAGCTAACTATAACTCGCGCGCCCGCAATGCACTGCTGATGACGTCACATATTACATCCCTCATGACATGGTCAGTGACATCACTCATGACATCTCAAATGACATCACTGATGACATCACTGATGACATCATCCTTGTGATAGAGTGGCAGTCCTCCTCTCACCTTAATATAACCTTTGATACACACACTCAAAAATAGAAACTAACATTTTCAAAACAATGGACATACCAATACCTCTTACAACACACCTATTCAGTAATTCCAAAATCTACACACACATCCTCTCATTCACCAACAGTCCTATACAGTCACTCATACATGTACTCACTCATCATATGGACTCATACACCAATACATCCTGTTACACACCGACACTCATCCATAGACTTACTCACACACATAGTCACACATGCAAACAAAGTATCAAACATCCATTTACTTGCATATACAGTTATTTATTTTATTTTAAAACACTTGTAGAGCGCGGCGTACACCTTGCGGTTTCTTGGCGCTGGAGGTTCAGTACCTGAGGAAGAAAGACCATGGAAGGGTGGAGTAAGTATTAGGCGGGGAAAGCCTGGCTGAAGAGGAAAGTTTTCAGGTCTCTACGGAAGGAGAGATACTGAGTTGCAGAACGGAGATTGTGTTAGACACACACCACCACACTTACTTCTACATAAACTTACACATACTTACTCTCTTAAGCAATCACTTATAGAAACACATACTAATTTATACAGGAACTCTTCCAATCTCTCCATCTCACATATACTCACTTTTATACACCAATACTCACATTTACTCGTTTAAAACATATGTAGTTACTCATAAAGACACTATTGAGACAGTCATTCACTCACTAACACACCCATACACACACTCATCCACCCATACAGTCTTGCACACATGCTGTCTTCAACAAATACAAACAGTGAGTCACTCATTCATGCATCTATGCACTACGTAATACCCCCCACAGAACCATACAGACACTCAGACACTCATACTGATACTCAAAAAAACAACTAATAACCTATATAGACACTTATGTAGCTACTCGCCAACCCATGCAGCCACTTATACACAAAGTGAGAGACTGATACAGATATTTCTATATTTAAACATTACTCACTAACCCATGTATTCACTAAGATACACTTAATCAGTCAGTTATACAATCAATTTTTCAAAAAAATAATCATCCATTTAGACACTTATATACCCATTTATTCTTCCGTCGACCTTGAGATATACATATATAAAACGTGTTTAATTTTCTGAAAAACACACATTCACTGGATGATGTCATCAGTGATGTCATCAGTGATGTCATTTGAGATGTCATCAGTGATGTCATGAGTGATGTCACTGACCATGTCATGAGTGATGTAATATGTGACGTCATCAGCAGTGCATTGCGGGCGCGCGAGTTATAGTTAGCTAAACTAACTATAACGGGGGAATTTCACTGGTTTTGTACGAGTGAAATGTCCAACTAACTATAACGCCCCTGAAACCTATGGTTTTTTTCAGTGAATATATATATATATGGCTGAAAAAACCAAAGATTACAGGGACATTATAGTTAGGAGGTAGGTTCTGAATTTGCAAGCACAAAATTGTAGAAATTCAGATGCCCTCATTTAACTATAACTCAAGCCCCCACCATGCACAGTTTTCTCATCAATAATTTTGTTGTAAATATTGCAGTGGTAATATCAATGATGCCATATAAGTAGTCATGAATGATGTAATATGTTCTTGACTATTTAATGTTTGGTTTTGTGTAAAAATCTCTGCTGCTAATCAATATTTTATTAACTCCAATTTTAACTTCATGTATAGTATGCTTTTATGGTTTTAATTAACCGAATAAAGTACTTTTGACTGACTGACTGATGTAATATGTAGGGTAATTAGCTGTGCATGGAAAGGGCCCAAGTCATAGCTACCTTAGGACGCAAATTATAGTTACTTGAAATAACTCTAACTGAATTTCTACAGTTTTATGGGTGTAAATTCAGGGCTTAACTATAACTATAAGGTCCCTGTAAACTTTGGTTTTGTCAGTGAATTTCTAAGGTTTTTTAAATGCGAATTCCTAACTATACTGTCCCTGTAACATTTGGGTTTTTAGTGACTTTCAATGTTTTTTTTAGCGGGTTGGTTGGGCACAGGGCCTGGAAGCCCAACCCCCACGTGCTGCTAAACCCACGCTGCACACAGCCTTTGGCCGCATGCGACCAACCCCCTGCATGCATCCACTCCCACAGCCGTCTGTGGCAGAAGTTGGCCGCAGGACCTGTAGCCAGGCCCTGCCCCGAACCCCCACATGCTGCCCCCCACCCACGCATGGCTTTTGGCCGTGCGCAGCAGAAAGTTGGCCACAGGGCCTGGCTTTACCATGTAGTGCAGCCAACCCCCCAACCCCACACGGGGTTGGTTGAGTGAGTGTGTGTAATTACTTTTCATATTCGGCTCTGGATCAGCAGATCCATTGTTGATTTACACTGGGGGTCGTGCTGAGCACCGCAATGGATCTGCAGATCGGCCCAACAGAAAACTTTTCTATCACTTTGCGGCCAGGCTGTCAGGGCCTTGCGCTGAGCCCCACGTAGATCAGTAATCCCCCACAGTGGATCCGCGATGGGTCAGTGTCTCTAGATATCTATATTTATTTTTCCTTATATAACTCCAAAACTACTGAATGGGTTTACACCAAATCACAAAAGGGCTCTTTAAAGACCAAGAGCTAGCTTTCTGCCAAATTTGGTGTAATTTCCGTCCAGCGGTTCAGACTGCAGTCATGTTCAATATCACTATCGGAAAAAGCATGGGGACCCCTCCTTTTTCAGTCCCTGATCGACAAATCACCCTGAAACTTTCAAGACAGCAGCTGAAATGAGTGGCAAACTAGTTTTGAAAAAGTTGTGACGATTCGTCAAACGGCGCCAAAGTAGTTGGCAAAATAAAAAATGCTTCTCCTATGGAAATATATATATTCACTTAACAAACCATAGGTTTCACACAGGTTATAGTTGGGTGAACATTTCACTCGTAAAAAACCAATGAAATTCCCCCGATATAGTTATTTCAGCTAACTATAACTCGCGCGCCCGCAATCCACTGCTGATGACGTCACATATCACATCACTCATGACATGGTCAGTGGCATCACTCATGACATCACTGATGACATCATGCTTGTGATAGAGTGGCGGTCACGTGAGTTATAGTTATCTGAACTAACTATAACAGGGGAATTTCATTGGTTTTTTACGAGTGAAATGTCCACCTAACTATAACCTGTGTGAAACCTATGGTTTTTTAAGTGAATTTGTACGTTTTTTTAAATGCGAAGTTATGTATTTATTAATATATATATATATTTTTTAAGGTTTTTCACCGTGCACGCACCGTGCGCCCACGATGCGCTTTGCGAACCGTGCACGTGCTTTGGGCGCACGGTGCGCATCGCGCACCGTGCATGCGCTTTGGGCGCACGGTGCGCGAAGCGCACTGTGCGCACACCCCGTAATTTTTATAAAGAAAAATAAAATGTTTATTTCACCCATGGGGGTCCTTCTGTGACCCACTGACAAAGGCTAGGGGGTCAGGAACTCTCTTCCCTGCCCCCTTTTCACGTTTTCCACCTTTTTCCCCCTTTCCTTTTCAGTGGGAGAGACAAAATGGCGGCCAACACTTCCTGATTTCGACCGATTCGAATGTTGACTGACATCTAACAACCAATCAGAATTTCGCTCGCACACGGCACGGTGCGCGCACGGTGCCTGCGTATAGATATTTATATGCTTTTAAATGCTATTTTCTCAGGAAATACTGAACAGACTGACACCAGACCTGCAAAAGGAACTTCCCTGACCTGAGGACTACCTCTCTGCCAAATTTCAAGTAATTCTGTTCAGCCGTTCGGGCTGTACCTTCGACTAAAGGTCCTATGGAAAAATGCATGGGGAAAACGCGTTTTGGGACCCCCCTTTTTTCTCGGCCCCCGCTTGACGAATCACCCCGAGACTTTCAGGGTAGGAGCTGAGCGGAGCGCCCCATTAGTTATGAAAATTTCGGAAAAACTCGTCAACCGGCGCCAAAGTTATTCAAAATAGAATTTTGAGATTTCCTATGGAAACACGGTCCTAACTATAACTATCTACTGGCGATTGCCAGTAGATAATATATATATATATATATATATATATATATATATATATATATGTGTGTTTCTGTGTGTCTATATACATACATGCATACACATATATGTGTGTGTATAAATATAATATATATATTATATATCAAAACAAAACCTTTTCAGGCATAGAGTGACACATGAATTATGCAAAGAAGAAGCAGAGAACTCTGGGTAGTTCTCAGGTTTAGGTGGAAAGCAGCCCCTGTAAAGAGCACCCTCAACACCAGCGACACTCTAAATTTGCTCACCTCAAATGTCTACATTTCTATCAAAGTCTCTAAACATAGGATTAGCACTGTGCCATCCACGCCGAGATAGAAAGGGACAAAGTCTTTTGCCATTTCTACAGCAAAGTCTTTAAGCATAGTTCTATCCATGCCGGGCTGTAAAATGGCCAAAACCCTTTACCACTCCAGGCACAGTATTACAGCTTTGGATTGATAAAATACCACCCAAGCCAACCTCTGAGGTGTGCAAATTTAGAGTGTGGCAGGTGTTGAGGGTGCTCTATACAGGAGCTGCTTTCCACCTAAACTTGAGAACTTCCCAGAGTTCTCTGCATCATTTTTTTTAATAAATATATATACACACACACATATATTTATATGAATATATACACATATATATTTATATATATTTGTATATCAACACCCTTTAAAGCTTAGAGTGCAGCATAAATTGTGCAATACAGGAAGCAAGGAACCCTGGGTAGTTCCCAAGTTTAGACGGAGAACAAGTCCTTTATATGGATCACCTAGCAACACCAGCAAAATGGCATGGATGGCCCAGTGCTAATCCTATGCTTAAAAACTCTGCTAGAAAAGCAGACATTTGAGGTAATCAGATACAGAGTGTTGCTGGTGTTGAAGGGTTCCCCGTATAAAGGATCTACTCTCCACCTAAACCTACATATATTTAGTATAGGTCACCACTCACCACTCTCAGCATTAAAAATACATATATCAATAAGTTATCAAAAGTATTATCTACTTAAATACTTTCAAAAGTAAATGATTTCTTCCACAATATGTTGTATACAATATTTTTACAGTTTCAAACACTTCTAAGAATTAGACATTAAAACTTTGCTAAGGTAGTTCCTTTACCAAGTGACTAACACTTACCTGTTTTTTGACATCTTAAAATCTTTATTAGTCGATAAAATGTTGTTTAAAGTTTTTTGATAGAACTGACCTCATTAGGTAGGGCCTACCAGAGAGAAGAGCTATCTGGTTGCGGCAGACCTATTGTCAGTTTACCAGAACCTATAAAACTGTCCATTGCTTACTTTTGGCTGGCATGATTTGCTTGCTTCTTATTCAATGGCTTGCCTTGTCCTCCTTGTGACTGTCCCTTCTCTGGGACAGACTTGCGTCTTTCACTTTTATGGAACAAGTTTTTTCTTTTTGCTTAAGGAGTCCACAAAGGTACATACATGCATTTTCAGATCTCTCACACGTGCTTCTCTCTCCCCCACCATGCTTGTTTTACTCTCTTTCAACCATGTGCTTCTCTCCCTCTCATGTTATCTTTTTCCCATAAGCTTCTTCCTCTCAGCTCCACGTGCTGTCTCTCTTGTGTGCAACTCCCTCACCCTCTGTGTTGCGTTCCCCACCCTCCATGTTACTTCCACACCCTTTCCTCCGTGTTACTTTCCTCAACCCACACCCTCCCACGTCATTTTGTAGATGGGTACAGACGTGGTGATTCATGCACTAGCTTACAAAAATGAGGTGGCAGCAACAGCCGAACCATAGAGCATTGCTCCCCCTTGGCCATGCTACAAAGCATCGGGGATTCTGTACAGCATCTTTGCGAACCATTGCCAAATCCAGTAGGTCCCAAAGGTGAGACCTATTGCTTTACCACGTTTGTTTTACGTTTGACATAGAGTATGGCATCGGAATCTGATTTGTTCATTTGCTTCTCATCCTCACGGAATCTGACCATCGGTCAAAGATTGTGGTAATTACGGGCATAAATGATAGCTAAAAAAAACAATTTTAAGGAAAGACTTTGAGGAAAATGCTTTCTGAGTGAGTGCCAAAAAACACCTTCATAATTGTGTCAGTGCTGGACCTGCTTTTGCACCTAAACAGGCAAAGGGGTCATATAGAGTGGACTATTCTGGAAGTAGGAGAAAATGTCGTTTGGTTTTAGTAAGTGTTTGATTCGCTTCCGAAGGTGAAGAAAGTTCCATTTATTTATTGTATTTTGAAGTGCAATCTGTTTGCTAACCCTAGGTTTTCACCGCACTGGCTTAGGGCATGTAAACATCTCATCCTAGTTTCATAACATACAAAGATGAACTCTGGTAAATTTCCATTTAGTGCTGCAGGATCCCATTTT